>NC_142605.1:16527150-16827150 GCF_041222555.1 Hakea prostrata
TGTATCGTTAACATCAAAATAAAAAACCACTACATATTAATTTAGAATATATATTATAATTTATACATACAAAAAATCTGTAAAAAATTATAAAATACGATGACCTTTCTAACCATATTTTTATTATTAAAAATTTTCTCAGATGGAAGGGAAAAACAGGAACACGTATTGATATTTCATACGGAGCAAAAGGATTTATTTTTTCAAATAAATTTAAAAATTAAAGGGGAAAAGGAAAATTTTCAAAAAAGTGGGAGGAATTTGATTGGGTTAGTTTGAGTATATAAAATTGTAAAATTCAGACCCGGCCAGGCCTGAACTATTTTACTAATAGAAATTCTGTTCAAAGGAAGAACTCAAGATTTCAAGCAAGTTGTGAATAAATTACCCTAACTCCGGTTCATACCGGTTCGGCCGGATTCAACTAATGATACGAGTCATTTTACGGGTCCGCCAGAAGGCTATAGAGGTCTAATCGTGACCATCCGATATGAGCTTTCCATCTGACGGTCATCAGTGATGAAATATTACATGAAAAGCCTATAATGGGGCCAAGAGACTCACGAAAGGGAGTACATTCAAATTCATACAGAAAAGCTCACACTCTTCCCGCTTGTTTTCCATTAAAGCTCTTAGAGAGCTCTGAAACCTTACTTCTTCTCATCTACTAACTTGATCGTCGGAGATGGAACGCCGGTCCAGCTGATCGGCTCCATTTCTATCAGTTTCATTCATCTTGCGGGGAAGTGTGAGTTTGAATCGATCGATCGGATACCGAGAGTTTGGTGTGAGATTCTTTGTTCACGCACCTCGGCAAAATCTACACCAACATTTGGCGCCATCCGTGGAAAAATTCTAAGCAAAGTTCAAAAGAAAAGCTATTGCTCAATCACCCGAGCAAGGGGAGATGATTCCTATGAATGAGACAACGAAGGCTAGCCAAAGAGAACTGAGGAGAGTCAATTCTAAAAGAAAAACGAAGGAAACGACAACATTGCCGCAAGCTCCTACAATGCTAAATTGGCAGAAGCAAAGAGTGGCAGAAGATAATTCACCTCATCTCCTTGAGGTCCATAACGGACAAGAGAAACAACTCGCAGGAGCACCTGCTACAACTCCTCAACTAGCATTTGATCCAAGTCAAATTGCTGCTTAGATGGAGAACATGCAATGTTAGATTCTAGACACACGGAATCTGATGAGATCATACATTAAGCAAATCGGAGTTCTAGAGTTAAGAAGAATTCCAATTTCACCAGCTGTTAGGACTCACACGCTTTCCTGAGTTGAGGCGGTCTCTGACCAAAATCCTCGGATGCAAGAGTTGAGACAAAGCCAGAGATGGTCAGATCTCAAAGAAGGCAATGGAGAAAGTGTAGATCTGGATTATGATCCATTGAAGCCTAAAGATCGATTTTCAACCAGAAAGGACCAATTGAGTCAAAGCAAGAAGAGTACAATTCCTAGAAGCCGCAAAGATTGGAAGGAAAGAGAGAAATCAGTAAGCAATCATTCTGAAGTTCACAGATCTGAAATCAGCAAAAGATTTAGTATCATGAATGATTAGATCCATCGATTAACAAACAAAGATAACGGAGAAAATGTAGAAGAAACCATGGATTGAAATCCATTCTCAAGAGAAATAATTACGGCACCATTGCCGCACAATTTCAAGCTCCCAGTGTTCACAATGTACGACGAAAGTACAAAACCATTGGAGCACCTCGCTCAATTTAATTCTGTCATGATGTTGGCAAGAATTTTGATGCTCTGAAGTGTCGTCGTTTCCTTGATCCCTAAAAAGGTCCTACTACGACTTGGTTCTTCAATCTCCAGCCAAATTAGGTTGGAAACTTTAGAGATCTGACAAAAATCTTCCTGTCAAGATTTCAAAGTAGTATGAAGAGTAGCAAAATAGTAGATAACCTAGCGGCAATTCATCAAAAGCCAAGCGAGTCAATACGTAATTACACGAAAAGATTCAATCAGGAATCGATTCATATCAAAAACCTCAATGAAGCAGTAGCTTATGACGCAATGTTCAGAGGAATGATTGTGATCATCTACTAGAGTTCCTAATTATGAACAAGCTAGCAAATATTGCAGAATTGACATCACGATCTAACCAGTACGCAAATATGAAAGATATTTTGCAGGCAAGAAAAGAAATTGATGGTGACAATAGTAGGAGAAAGAAAGTGGAATACTACAATCTAACCAGAAGGGTTGAAGAAGCAACAGGAGTTATCCAAAGAATCATCGCTAAATTAGAAGAGATATTCCATGGCCATTTCCAGAGAACTTTACTTTTCTAGTTTATTGTTTTGATTGAGAAGAAGGCATTACACTATTGTAATTGTCTATTCTCTGATCTCCTTGTGTCTTAGAGTGAAACCGTATTCACTCTATGCATTCCTTGAAGCCATATGGTGAATCTCTTTGATTTTCCTTGTTTCTAAATTGGTTTTGATAGCATGATTCTTTCTTACTGTAGTTTTTCCTTTCTAATTAGTAGTAGACATGCTTATTCTTAGTTTTCATTGCTGATCTACTGTATTCAATGTCTTTGAATAAATCTCCATTCATTCCATTGATGCTATGATCTTCATGCTTGAATTCTTAGCCATGATTATATGATATCTTCATGATCATTCCTTTAATCTGATTTCTCTAACATATTAGATCTGAATTCATGTTAGTATTCATCTCTAATCTATTGCTAATGATCCTCTTGAGTGAATCCTTAATTCTCCTTTGCAGCCATGGTTGTTTTCATTGAAAACCATGTTTTTTATCAAAATAGAAAGTCATGTTTTTAAATTAGAAAGTCATGTTTCCAAATTAGAAAGTCATTGATTTTGATCATGGATGGTGTTTAATCCATGCTAGGTAGTCTTAGTATGTTTATGTGGAGTTCCCCTTCGAATTTCGGAGCAATCGAACTTCAAACGAAGAAGTCATGACTGATTTATGGTTGCTGTCGTGTACTGTTCATTTAGTCGATTGGACCAAGCTACCCACAAATCAACCATGGTAGTCAGCAACTCCAATTTTGCTCTGTTTTGACTCCTATCTCTTGGATTTACTTCTTATGACCTATACATGTTTTGTCAAGCTTGTTTAGGTGATTTTAGATTTGTTCTCTGATCTCTTACTTGAAGATTGTAAGTTTGGATTACGAGGTGAGCATTCCAACTCACAATGTGCCTATTTACATGTTTTATTGTATTATGAAATGAATGAATGACCTAACTACTGATGTTTTATTTTCTTTACATCATGATACTTCTGCAACTACAGTAGCCTATTTATATTGTTATTTACATATTGGAATTGATGATATAGTATTGTGAATGTGATTTGGACTATGATGTGAATATGAATGTGAATGTGATTTGTATGGAATCATGATGTGATGTGAATGCCTAGGTCGTAGTTGTGGAATGGGGAATGCTCTATTGGTGTTTCTGTCTTTGGACATCAGTGGAGATGGTATGGGACACTCTCCTATGGTGCCCCTTGACTCTTTC
Organism: Hakea prostrata; assembly: GCF_041222555.1. Taxonomy (NCBI): domain Eukaryota; kingdom Viridiplantae; phylum Streptophyta; class Magnoliopsida; order Proteales; family Proteaceae; genus Hakea; species Hakea prostrata. The sequence goes on from NC_142605.1 coordinate 16,530,681, forward strand.
CCTAACTACTGGTTGATATACCTAGAGCAGTGTTTGGCTAGGAATCCCCTATTATATTAGACCCAATTCGGAAGGGTATTGAGACCGAATGACCCATGGCAGCAATTGGGATTTGTGGGCTCTCAAGACCGGTAGCCAACCCGTGAGAGGACATGAATCACATTTGTGGTGGTCATTTATTAGTAGAGTTGCAAATAGTAGACTTGGGCTCATGGGCGCTCAAGACCGATAGCCAACCCATGAGAGAACATGAGAGCTTCTCGTCTATTATTTGTGGATGACCAATAGGGTTAATGAGTCCGTAGTCCGGGACTACGCTGACTCTAGTGAGAAGGATACCGAAAAGGATCGCCCGAGGCAAGGAATGGACGTATCTGGACCTAAATTGATATAACCAAGTAGATGACTTGCATTTGGCTAGGCTTTACCTTGACATGCGCCAATACTTAGACCAATGATGATGTGAGAGAGCGGTGACTTAAACCCCAGCCATGGAATGTTCCGAGGGATGTAGGAGCTATTACCAATCGATGATGAGTGATTTGAGACCTTCCTAAAGAAGTATGGTGCTATGACTTAAAGCATGTCTGCCAATAGAGACCAGCATACATACATAGAGTTAAAAGCATATTTTCATTTATTGTTTCATATCATTGCATATATGTTTGGTTGTGAGTGCATGCGAAGATGCTTATTGCGTTTGGAATACTTGCTAAGTTCTTTTGAGCTTACCCTTCAGGGGACTTGTTTTTAGATGACATTGCAGGATCGGAAGAGAACTCGTGCCCCAGCACGGAGGACCCTTCCATACATGGTACAGCTCCGGAAGTCCTTTGGACAAGGTGTTGACCAACGAGGTAGCCAACACACAGATTTGGACTGCATTGATGGCTTCTATTGATGACAGCGGGCATCGTCTTGTTTGCCAATGGGATCATGCGCTAGATGCTGATCTAAAGGTTCAAGAGTATAACCCAAAGGTGAAGAAGATGAAGACTGAAGAAGAAGAAGAGCTGACTGAAGATGTGGATTAGATCCTCTTGTTTCTTTTAGACTTGTGTTTTACTTGTATTAACTTAGAGCTTTGCTTTAGATTTTGAACTACCTTCCGCATATGTTTGTGGGATATATTTCCGCTATACTCTACAGTTGTCTTTTGATTTGGTATCTTGTTATTCCGCACTCTGATATTCTTTTGTGATCCTTCTGAGACCATTTCTTGACTTTTATTAATAAATTACTTAAATACAATGATTTGTTTTTGCTTTTGATTATGTTATTGTGCTAAATGGATATGATCGTTCCTAAACTTGATCTTCAGGTCTGTGGATCACATACTCGGGTATTCCAGATAGGGTACCAGCTGGGTGGATGTGACACATATGCTCTACAAATTCTCCAAGCTAATCCTGAACCTCCATCATTGTGGTTCATCAATTTGGAAGCTTGGAAATAACCTATAGAGTTCACAAGCTAAAAGAAGGGAGAGGAAACGCAAAGAGGCACCTCCAGTGTCTAGATCCATTGTAGAAAATCACTAAGGTAAAGGATCTAGAACTCTTCCTTTCATTGATTTAGTTTAACATTGGTATCCAAGCCAAGTTGGGGTTAGGGTCGCTGGCAACGGCTAGTTTTATGGGTGTTAGTTGATAGGATCTATTGACATTAATGAGTGTCAGATTCAATCATTAACCAATTGCTTGACCTCTACTCAATCTGTGGTATGAAATTGGATGAGGAGTTTTTCTTTTCTTTTCCTTTAGTAGAATTTTTTTTATGATTAAAAAAAAAGGGGGGGTGTTCTTGATGACCAGTGTGCTTGACGTTTTTAAGATTAAAAAAAAAAGGGGAGGCCACCTCCCTGTGTTTGGCGTTTGAAATTTTTTTTTTCTGGACCTTCACGTGAACAAGGAGACACACGTTCCTCTTTAAACAATCTCCTTTTTATCTGGAAGAGAGAGAGAAAGTGGACACGTTTCTGTGTGAAATTTTTTTTCCTTTGACCTTGTGGTTGTTAACCACAAACTCAAACCATTGGAGTTCTACTAGCACCATATTTTGTTTCTGAATTAAAAAGTTATTAGCCTGGAGTTATTTATGATTGCATCTTTCTATGTTTTGCATAAAATTTTATTTTTGCTCAATTTTTGTGATCATTAGATTTATTATCATGGTTGTTATGTTATTTTAACATTCTTTGCTATGATGATTGTGCAAAATATTTAATTAACAATGGAACCCTCCCATGGCAATTTAGACCTTTGATTCGCTCCATTAGGTGGATGCAGAATCAATCTCTTCCAAAATAGACCATAATTATTTTTTTTTTATTCGTGGAAGAGATCCTGTTTAGTGTTACCATAATGACACATTTTATGTATGTACGCTAGAGTTAGTATTTGAGAGTGATGAAAAGTGTAGTATACCCTAGTAGTGTTGTAGTAGGGTTCTTTGAGATGTAATTTTAATTATTTTTGGAAGCCATGTAATAGGGTTGCCACTACACTGCGCATCACAATCTTGTACTGACTCGATGTGTCATTAGAAGTAGCAAACTTTGGGTTCCTCTGGTGGGACCCATACGCACTCATATGTATGGCGCAATTATGTGATAGGAGATGATCATTCCTCCGATGTATACTTATTGATTTAAATTAATTATTCTCAATACATATTTGGTGGGGTTTGACATAGAACAATGTTAGATGATTGATACCACAGCATGGATTAAGAATAATTAATGGAAAAAATTTCAATGAGTGGTGAAAAATATACTGTCTTTTTCTCGCATTTTGGATGTAGTCTAGATGGCCTCTAAAAACGTGATCGCGGACCTTCTCATGGGTGAGAAATTTCTTCGTCATGAGAACTTTAAGAAGTGGCAACGAAAAGTCCAATACTACCTTAATGACCAAGATAACATGGAGCATCTTACCACGGAATGACTGTACCGATCAATCTTCCCTTGGGAAAAAAGACTACCCAATCTCGTAGAGATAAGGATCTGTATGATGCTTGGGTTATGAAAGACCGAAGTGTGCGGTTTTTCATGCTAGTGCCATCCAAGATGACCTACAAGGGGAATATGAAGTTTTCCCTACAGCTAAGTCCATGTGGGATGAGCTAAAGCGTGATTTTGGTGGTACATCCACAACTAGACTGCAAGGTATGATCCTCAAGTTTGAGATGTACCAAATAGACCCCAAGCATAAAATGACTGAGCACATCAGAACTATCAAGGAAATGGTTCTCAAATAAAAAGATGTTGGACATGACCTTTCTGATGACCAACAGATCCAAGCCTTGATTAGGAACTTACCTGATTCTTGGGCATCAATGAAACAAGTACTTGTTAATTTTGAGAGCATCAAGACGTATGTTGATCTAACTCCACACCTTAAGATGGAAGCAAAGCGTTAGAGGCGACCCACACAACTGCTCTTGTTGCCTAGGCAAGTACACGTAAGGGCAAATGGCCCAAACGTAAAGGACTTAAAAGAGGGAATCAGGAGGGTACCAAGAACTTGGCGCCTAGGGAGGGAATGGTCAAACAAAAACATGGAAAGCGTGGGGGTAAGAAAGACATGTCCAAAATAACATGTTACAACTGTCAAAAGGGACACTTCGCTTGTGATTGCACTGAGTCAAAGAAGGTACCATCTTTATCTTTTCCTTGTACCTTTGTGAGTACACATGTTTTAGTTGCCTTAACACAATCAGATTGGATTGTTGATACAGGAGCAGCCAAGAATGTCACACGGGAAGTAGGCAGTTTCATAAATTATCGCAAAGTGTCATTGGGAATGCATAGAATTTATATGGGAAACGGCGCCAAAATTGATGTTCAAGGCATTGGATCAGTCCAACTTAGCTTACGAATGGGCCAGACATCGATCCTTCATGATGTACTCTATGCACCAGACATAATGCATAATTTAATTTCAGTTTCAACACTTTTAAGTTTTGGATATTCTTTCAATTTTTCCAACAATGCTTTGGATTTGTTATTTGAAGGGGCCATATGGGGCCACTACATTCTTGACAATGGATTTTTTAAAGTTAGATTTGATTCTGGTTATCTCTAGTTCTTCTTTAATTGTTGACAGTAATATCGAATTTGAAAAATGGCATTCTAGATTAGGTCACGTTGGGAAGGATAGGATGTCACAGTTAGCTAGAGTCGGCCTTTTAGGCTCACTCGCTAAAGTAGACCTGCCCATATGTGAACCTTGTCTGACTGGAAAGGCTCATCAGAAGCCTTTTTTGGAAAGGCAGCCATATCAACTCAACCATTAGAGTTAGTACACTTTGACATATGTGGTCCCATGAATGTTAAAGCAAGACACGGAGCCTCTTATTTTCTCACTTTTATAGATGATCATTCATGATATGGTTACGTTTATTTGATTGCTCACTGTCATGAAGCATTAGATTGCTTAAAACGCTTTGTGACAGAGGTTGAGAATTAATTAGGCAGGAATTTAAAAATTCTGCGACTGACCGTGGACGCGAATATTTATCCGAACAATTTAGAGAATTGTGTGAAGAAAAAAGAATTGTGAGACAATTAACTATTCCTAACACTCCACAACAAAACGATGTAGCAGAAAGAAGGAATAGAACTCTATTGGACATGGTTAGGTCCATGATGGTGCAAGCAAACCTCCCAATTAGTTTTTGGGGAGATGCACTTCAAATTGCAGCCTATATCCTGAATAGAGTACTATCTCAGTCAATACCATCTACACCCTATGAGCTATGGAAAGGTACAAAGCCTGTTTTAGGACATTTACGACCATGCGGTTGTGCAAGGTATGTTTACACCTCTTCCCATAAGTACGGGAAGTTAGGACCTAAAGCTAAGAAATGCATCATTGAGATTGAGTCACAAGATGTCGAATTTCTAGAAGCAAATTATCCTAGTTTATCTAATGCGCATAGAAATCTTGACTTCTATGAGATAGAGGAGGATCACAACATACCAAATCCTCTTGGCGAGGGTGGGAAAGAACACATCCTTTAGTGGCCAGAGAAAATATTGGTCATAGTGCACCAAGTGGGAGCATGAATGTAGATTGTGAACCTAGTGGGGACACATCCATAAGCGATTGTGATCTCAATGCCCGTAGAAGCACAAGAGGACATATTCCCCGTCGTCGATTCGAGATTTAAGGGGACACCCTTTTGTGTGCCTTAGCTGATGAGGAGGAACCTACATCCCTAAAGCAAGTGCTATCATCACATGCTAAGGACAAATGGTTGCCTGCTATAGAAGATGAGTTGAGTTCTATGGAAAAGAACCAAGTTTGGGAGTTAGTTGATCCTCCACCTAATTGCAAAACTATTGGGAACAAATGGGTTCTTAAGGTTAAGTGTAAGGCCGATGAATCAATTGACAAATATAAGGCACGACTTGTGGCGAAAGACTACACCCAAGGAGAGGGTGTGGACTATGATGAGACATTCTCCCCTGTGGTGAGGATAGCATCCATTCGTCTTATATTGTCCATTGTGGCAAGACTAGATCTATAACTCTTTCAAATAGATGTTAAAACGGCATTTCTCAATGGAGAATTGGACGAAGAGATCTATATGGATCAACCAGTGGGTTTTGTGTCCAAGGGACATGAGCGCAAAGTTTGCCGCCTTAAACATTCCATATATGGCCTCAAACAAAAGTCTAGACGATGGTATTTTAGATTTCATCATGCTGTAACTTCAAATGGCTTTGATGTGATTGAAGAAGATCATTGTGTGTATATAAAATGGTCCAAGAATAGATTCTTAGTTCTCTCTTTATATGTCGTTGATATGCTTTTAGCAGGGAATGACATTGACATGATTGTCGCCACTAAAGAGTGGTTGTCCTTCACATTTGAAACGAAGGTCATGGGTGAAGCCAACTTTGTGTTAGGCATCAAGATAGTGAGGAATCTCTCAAAGAACTTTCTTGGTTTGTCTCAACAAACTTACTTAGAGAAAGTCCTTGAACGATTCCATGCAAAATTCCAAGCCCATTGACACACCAATGGATAAAACGTGCAGACTGAGCCTAGATAAATGCCCTAAGAATGAAGAAGAGAAAAATCAAATGTCAAGAGTACCCTATGCTTTTGCTATTGGTAGTCTGATGTACACGATGATATGCATGTGCCCAGATATCTGCTATGCTATTGGGATGGTCAGTCGTTACCAGAGTAACCCAGGACTTACCCATTGGCAGGCAATAAAAAGGATTTTCCGTTACCTTCGTGGGACGACAAATCTCATGCTCACATATAGTGGTTCAGATTTGAGGTTGAGAGGTTACAATGATGCTGACTAGGACAGTGATCAGGATAAGCAAAAGTCTACCTCAGGTTATGTTTTTGTCCTTGGAGGTGGAGCCGTTACTTGGAGCAGCAAGAACAAACATGCATTGCTTTGTCCACGATAGAGGCAGAGTATGTTGCATGCTTAGTTTCTGTTCAAGAGGCAATTTGGCTTAGAAGATTCTTCAAAAGTCTCAGCCTATTCTCACATTCAAATGATGTGGTGCTCCTACACATTGATAGTACAACAACTTTGGCTTTTTTTAAAGATGCTAAGTTCCATGGAAAAGCCAAACACATAGAGATTCGCTACCATTTTATCCGAGATATGATTGCGAATGGAGAAGTTGTTTTAAAGCACATCTCCACATCCAACATGGTGGCTGACCCATTGACTAAAAGCCTATACCAAGGGATGTGTTTTTGGCAAATGTTAGGAGTCTGGGTCTTAGACATGGATGATATTTGTTCTTTTATTTTTAAGACATCTTCTTTTGGACATAATGAAATAATTTTTTACATGCATATTTGATGCATGTTTCTGATAAGTTAGTACTTTTTATAAATATGTCACCAGGCATGGAATTGACCCACTCATACTGGTAATTCACCTTGGCGCTTGTAGATAGCGAGCAAGATGAGCCTAAGGGTTTGCAAGGCTTTAGGGGGCTTTCAAACCAATGTCAGGCACCTTAGTTGGAACTAAGATGAGACCTCAATGGTTGTACATAGAATCATCACATTTCTGTGTTGCCTGGATTGTAACCGAATGTGAATATTTTATAATTGGTCAATGTGTGACTGATTGTAGAAGAATTAGGTTAGGCGCTTTAGGTAGCGACTAAACCAAGATTCGTATGGCGTATTTTTTCTTTTGTGACATGCCCATATTAGTGGGAGTTACGCCATAGCATGCATGTTTGTTGCATGTGCTGAGTCAACCAATGATGAGAGTGATTGAATAGATCCCTGCTTCGTCACTGTGTGAGCCATCAGGATCACATTTTGTTGATCTTACTTGTACCATTTACTTTAGACTATGCCATGAAGAGGACACCCAATGATGCTACTTTAGCTTGTTCCTTAGGATCATGGATGATGTGGTCTCGCAGGGCAAGACTGGGAAAGCAGTTGGGGATAATCCAAATGGCCTGAGGGCTATGGGAAAACTTTTCATTCTATACCCATCAGTGATGTGACTCATTGCCCAAGCGACTTGTCATTTGACAAAGTCATGAGTACATCATATGAGGATAGTTCACATTGCTCACTATTATGAGGGATCGAGAATGTGGAACTGGGTATAATTGAATTGTTTAGGGTATAATGAGATAATTTTCGAGTGATGTGCTATGTTGGTTAGATGGAAACTTGATATAACACTCCTACCCTAGATACATCTCTTAGGTCGCATGTTCCATTTCCGCATTGAAAGGATTAGAGTTGATGAGAGCATTTGGATAACTCTGCCACCTAGTGGCAAATGAGAGATGTTAATAATAGTGTGTGGGTCCCACTACAATTTGCGTCATAGGTGGTGGCAAGATGGTTATGTAGTCTAAGATGACTACTCCTCTATTTAATTGAGTCTAAACAGAACTCTAATATTCCCTCCCTAAGATGAGTCTAAGGAAAACCCTAATTAAGGAATTAGGGTTGAGGGAAAACATTATAAACAGAGGGATGGAAAACCAAAAGAGGTATTGATTAAGAATACTTTCTTATGCTCTACGAATTCTCCAAGCTAATCCTGAACCTCCATCATTGTGGTTCGTCGATTTGGAAGAGTGGAAATAACCTATAGAGTTCACAAGCTGAAAGAAGGGAGCGGGAACGCAAAAAGACACCTAGAAAATCACTAAGGTAAAGGATCTAGAACTCTTCCTTTCATTGATTTAGTTTAATAGTTTAATATAGTAGTCATCTATGACGTCTCAATTATCAAGAGGATAGAGATGAATCTATCATTTCACCCATAGTTGGACTCCCGATCAAACTCTATCATCTGAACCATATAACTCCTCGAGCGGCAAAGGAAGGTAAGTTTCTAGGTGTTATAAGTGACTTGAGATTACTGAAAGTAATTGAGTTTACATCTCCTTGGCAATTGACTTGCTTGTTGGAGACGTACCTTGTCCCACAAGGTCGAGCACGTTTTTTGGAGGGACAAGTAGGAAAGGCCTAGCAAGATTTTGTATCATCAGGCCAAAACCGAGTATTGTTGATAGACTTCACGTACGGTGGAATTAGATTGAACTGATACGCAAGATATTATATATGGAATATATGTAATGTAATAAAATTTAAAAAGGGTGTGTTGTGGTGGAGGAAGATGGGAGGGACACCTCACCTCCACCGCCCCACTCGTCTTCCTCCCTCCACATGGAGGAGGAGGTGGAGGGTAGGAATTGCAAAGTCAAAAGATAAATATAATACGTTTTGTGAAACCTAGCCCGAGGCACCCTATTTGTTTTGGGTGAAGAAAGACTTATTTAATTTTAGACCTTGAAGTTGGACCTTAATTTCAGCGTTGCGATCCTTGAAAACCTTAGGAAGTCATGTCCGACCTTTCCCTTAGTGTAGGTCCATGTCCCGAAGTGATGGAAGTTGTTCTTGTGGGCCCTCTTTATGGAAGACATGGTATTTGACCCGAAACCCATGGATACGGTTGATGGTGCTCCATACTTGGATGCATTGTAAGTGATTATTTTGAATCTGCAGCCTGAAGAAGATGAGCTTAGTTGGTGGACCTAACAAACTCTCATGCTCGATCCGAAACTAGACTTCTTGATTGACTTGTAGGAGAAAACCCCACTCAATTTGACCCCGTATAGCCTTCCGAATCCTTGTCCGAAATTGCTTTTCTTGTTTGGTCCTGGCCAGTCAACCAATCAGTCGACCGGCCAGTCAACCAATCAGTCGACCAAAGGAATACAAGCCCGAGAAAATTTGGTTTTTTGGTCATTTCGGGTTCTATTTATGTGGAACTTCATGGTTTTCACCCCATTTATTGCTGGGACTCTCTTGGGACGTGGGAAGGCTCCTCTTAGGCTCCTCCTTGGCTTGGGTGATGATCTTCTACAAGAATCATGGTCTCTCTTCTCAAATCTCTTCCCCAAGGTATGTTTTCTCTCATTTTATCTCTAATCTACTCTCTCCTCTTCTTTTCTTACTGTTGAGATCATGACTAAGGTGCTGCAACCTTGCAAACACCTAGTTATGTGTTTTCCCTTTCATTTACATTAGTTCCTTTCAATTCTTGCTATGCTATGCTTCATCTTAATCCTTAGCATTGCATTTCCATGATTCCTTTCATTCCAACTTGTATTATTGATCTCAACTGATGTATAGATATATTTTAGGTATGATTTGTTGATGGTTTATGCTTCTAAACTAGTTCTTATCACTTCCTTAGCTAATTCCTCATCATTCCTTGCCATTGTAACAATTTCCATTTCAATTCTTGATATTTATCATATAGAACTTAGGGTTTCAATTTGGGGGTTTTCAATTCAACCATTGGATTTAACCAAAAAAAAAATTCAACCATTGGATCATGATAATTTTCAATACTCCATATAATTTTCAATTCTATAATTGATAAGGGAAAGATCCTTACCTGGATTAGCTTTCCTAAATAATGAAGTATACGCAACGGAAGTAAATTTGGATCCATGTTCTCGTTCCACCACCAAAGCTCTATCGGGGAGATTCCACAATCACTAGGAAATGGATAATTTCCACAACCCAAATGCCGTGTGGAAAAAAGATGGAAGAGTGATCTAAAGCAAAGGAAACCTCCAATGAGTTTCTCCTTCCTGCGTTTCTTGGAGAAAAGGGAGAGAGAGATAGAGCCGCCTCTTTTCTGGAAGAAATCTCGTACGAATGAAATCACACTTACTCAAGTGATGCGATAGTTACAAATATATAACATATATTCTGTAATCGCCCTAATATGTGAGTTTCCAGATTTGCCCTCATCTAATTTATTAATTATATTAATAAATTCCAACAGCTAGTGTGTTCAAATCCATTATAGATTATAGGGGTTATAAGGAGAAGGGTTGTTATGCAAAAACTCCTACTTAATTTTGAAAGATCACCCAAAATTAGGCTCCAGACCAAGAACCCCTGGATTCTCACCTCAAATCTGGAATTTATAATTAGGCCTCATGAATATATGTGAGAAAAAAAACCCCTTAAGTATTGTAGTGTAATGTGGACCTAAACACTGAAACTGGGTTGGTTAGTTTGAGTGTACAGCTCAACAGAATTGTTCAGTCACACAAAACCTACATTCAAGGATATTAGTTAAGGCTTTTTCTGACTCGATTAGCCTGCTGGAAATATGAGGTCATACAAAAAGAAGCGCCAAGTTTGGATTAAAATGAGCCAAAATACGAATTTGGTTAACGAGTGTAGGACTCAAGTGGATGATTAAGGTATATTGACATTGCACTTCTGTCAAATGAAGTGCTAAGACTCTATTGAATTATTAAAGTTCATATAGAGCTTAGTAAAATGAAGAGTTAAAAGTAGATCAATGAAGTTTTGTAGTCATGCCCTAAGAACTGTAAAGGAAGAGGGCATAACAGAAGAGGTAAGGGATGACCTTAAGTGCAAAATCTTCATAAATATTAGGTGTTGATCAGATCGTTAACAACTCCATGGAAAGGACATCCACTATGAAATAGTCAAAAATTATTTTTCAGAGTGGTAATGATAATGCAAGACTGAAATGGAATAAAAGACATTATACTGACAAGTACAAAACTTGTGGCTAGATTGTTAATTGGAAGACTAAGTTTAACTCAATGATAGCAGTAAAAAAAAGTGTACATGACCTTATGCCTTGAGGCTGAAGTTTCTTCGATAGTATAGACTAATGTATATCCTATATGAATTTGCTTAAGCTTATGACTATAATAGAAAGAAGAATTGAAATAAAAAGAATTTGAAAAGAAATTTTTTTCGTAATATGTGTTCAATGAGATTGAATAATCTATTATGATAGATATATACATGTTATGTTTTTTTATTGTAACATGGTTATGTTAACTTAATATTCATTGGACTAACATAGCTCATTCCCCCTTACCATGTACAGATAGATAGACATACACAAGATAAGGATAAAGACATAGCAACCCAAGATCATGATTGAAAATTCAAGTTCATTTTTGGTTTTCATAGTTCAATTTGTTCAAAATGATATTTTAAATCCTTGAGACTTTGTTTAAGATAGTAAAGATGTTCACTTAAGATGATATTGTAACTTTTGTATAGTTATATTTAGATAGTGCTAATTGCCATCAAATAATCAAAAGTTTGCACTTGTCCTGTATTGCTATATAGACGTTTCTACTATTGCATCGTGCTATAGGTCTTTGTCATTTTCGAGGTAAAGATGAAGGAATGAACTCCTATATCTCCCAGTGGGGTTTCGCTATCATGGCCCCAGCTGGCCCTAGTAAATTGGGGCATGACATTAAATGCCTCCAACTACCTAATATATAATGGATTAGGACACCCAACTATCTCATAGATGATAGTTAATTATCCTGTCTACAATTAGGTTTCAGACATTAAATTCCAAGTTCTTAAGGCTATATTTGGAAGCCAAGGAGAAGGAATGAAAATTTTCTTTTATCGAAAATCAATTCTCAAAATGGGTACAATGCATTTTTCTGGTAGAAGGGCAAGATCGCACCATCAGTGTGGTGCAACGTTAAGGTCGCTTTCATCTAAATAGACGTTGACAAGCGAGAGATGAAATCAAAGTGTCATGCTAATAATTTAAATGGGACAAGATGGAAGAGAGAAGAAAGGAACCCATTACAAGATTATTTAGGAGCAGGCTCTACCATAAATTGGCATGAATGCGATGGTTTGATTAGCGATTTCTATTTCATTTATTTATTGATTTTTTTGTTATAGTGATTTTTGTAGAATGAAATTTGATCGTTTATGCTTCAGATCAAAATTTCAGTATTGTAATTTCTACGTTGTCTTTATCGAAAGTACTGTAAGGCTGCAAGTTTGGTCTTGATTTATGATATAAATCCATCATAGTTTACGATGATGAGCTTGGACAAGGTTTAGATTAAAAATTCTGAATTCTAAGGTATGGGTAAAGGCCATGTTAAAGGTGACAGAATCACAATAAAGTTGAGTATTTGAACAAAACAGGTCCAACTTGACCATATCATCTGTATGTAATTTGTGATAGTCAAGATTAAAGACCAAAGCACCCAATGGTTAGGATTAACTATCTAACTTGACCCAACCCAGCCCCCCTTTAAGATTTAGCCCCTCCCCCTTTGTAAGATTTAAGTCGAAGTCAGGAGCAGCTAAGATATTCTGTTACAACAATCCTAAAGAGTATCCAATTAATAGTTGTGCTTCTAATAAAGTTTGTGGCAATCTCATAGGTAGAGGCTAGAAGTCCAAGAAAGTCTTGAATTTGAGCATTCCTTTCCTCGACACCTGTCTTCTTCCCCATCCTCCCCTTTCTCATTCCTTATGCCTATGAGTCTGTCCAAGTGCTTGTCACACTAAACATGAGAAAATAAATTTATTCAATAATATCTTGTTACCGCTAGTTTTTTATTTTTTATTTTTTCCCAGCCAGCACACTTATTTTAAACAAATTACACTGTAGTTTTTCTTGGAATTTTCTAATTACTAGTCGATGTTAAAGGCTGTGTTTTTTTGTAAGCATTCTTGGAACGTGTGCTCTAAATCGATTATCCATTATCGGATGACCAAGAATGCATTCTAAGAATATATACCAAACAGAATCAAAAGTAGAAGCAGAATATGAGAATGAGAAAGAGAAACCTGATCCATTAAGAAAGAAACCCAAGCTAGACTGGTAGAAGACCCAGCTAATTTTCCTCCGACCGAAGCAGCAAGGATTAAACATCTGCTTAATTGAAGAAGATGAAACCCAGCAGCTACAAGCTCCACTATAACAAATATCCTATGGAACGATGCAAGAATTCATAGATCCATTGGAACCTACCATATATGGACCAAACAAGGAAACAGAATCCTTCACAGAGAGCAAAAGAGAGAGAAAGAGAGAACTCACACGAATGCCTTCACGTCCTTATAAGTTGCTTTCTTCTCGTATACAAAGATCATCTTTGTTTGTGTGTCTTGTCTTACCAGACAAACTGTTAACACTAAGAACATAACAGCAAAGAATCTTAGAGAACCCTCTGTCTTCAATACCCTATTTTCCATTTCCCTGGTGATCGCCACCTTCTCTATCTCTCAAGTCAGTTTGCTTTGTAGACCAGGTAGCTTTGCGACAAATGTATATGAAACAAGAGCATTTTCTGGACTTCCTTAATGAAAACTTGAATGCCCAGGAAACTTTCACAGTAAATGAATCAAACAAAATTAAAAGAAAGTAGAAAATATTAACTGGTTGTCATGCTTACACGACTCAAATCATTTAATGCCAACAGCAAACCGTTGGTTGTTTAACCGATTTATGAGAGAGAGAGAGGGTTGGCAGTGGGGTAATCTCTTAGGCGCCTTGGGAATTAAGGAATTCTGGCAGAACTGAGAATAAAGGGTTCTTCCTTCTTGGTTTGCTACGTTCATTAAATTCGGTGGGTACGAAAGTGGTATGATGAGAGGACAGAACACCGTGCAAGAATTCTAAGAGTGTAAAATGGGATCGGTGCCAGATAAATAAGGGTGTTTATTGGCTTTATTTATTTAATATATAGAAGAATATTTGGTACTTTTACTCACAAGAGGAAAAAGTAAACAATAAATTATGAGGCTTGTTTCGGAATTGCTTTCTATATGGTTCATCGTTTTGAGCCACATATAAATGGATAGTATTTTAGTGGGAGTGATGGCCATTTGAATGAGCAACAAATTCTTTTTCCTTCTTTCTGTTGGTTTGAATTTTGAAATAGAGTTTCATTAAACAAAAGCGACGGAGTTACATTCTTAGACTCGTTAAAAGAAGAATTATTAACAAAGAAAAGAGGGGGATTAATCCACCAAACTCTTGACAGATTAAGCTTAGAATATTCTTTTGCAAGAAAATCAGTCCGAGAATTACATGCTCTGCTGACTGCTGATCCATCTTAAGCTGATAGAGTTAAAAGCTGGAAGCATCTTTCCAAATGTCCTGAATAACCTCAAGAGAAATCCAGTCAATGATGGCTGAGGTGTTTTTTAGAACCACAATTAGAGGATCGAGGTAACAGAGATCTAGAATGATGCAGCCTCATAAATTACCTCGAATGCTGAAGTGAGTGGAATCTCTAGTTGCCTCAGCTTTCATAGTAGTTGCACAGGAAGCTGGGGCACAAGTCCATTTTACAAAAAACAAAAAAGTTGAGCTTGAGTCTCAAAGAGTTCGGCCTCAGGGTGCAAGTTTGGCTTTAATTGTCTGAACCCACCCTGACCCATCCTAAAACCAATTATAGTTTAAGTCCAAAATTATGGTCCTAAGGGCAAGTCAAGGTTCGCTTAAAGTGGCCCTAATTAGGTTAATGCTGGTTCAAGGTTGAGTCTTGACATAACGAGGCGTGACCCTCCTAGCCCGATCCAACCATCTTGTAGGTTATTTTCGAGTAAAAATAGGACAACAATACGAAATTATGCATAATTTTATTGTTCTTCTTTAGGGTTAGAGACAAGACCAAAGGAAAGAGTTATGTGTCTAATTTGACTTGGCTTAGTCCTACCTAAATAGGACCAAATTAGGATATTTAGTGTTAAAGGTCAAAGTTTTTGAAAAGCCCAATCGGACCTGACCTTATTACAAATTTAACCATTGGATAAAGGTGCTCAAGTAACTTACAAGGAGTTAACCTTTCTCTTCAAATATCTTTGAAAAGAACCTTTCACAACTGTTGGTAGGGGGACCACCTTCGACGCTAAAATTTGTGAAATCCAGCCCTAACCCTAATCCGTAAACCCCTGTTGCTTGTAGGTCCAAAGACCCGAAGTGAAGGTAGAAGATAACTATGGGCCATCTCTGTCACATCCACCTAGCCGGTTCCCTACCTGGTATACCCGAGTGTGTCCACAGTCCCGAAGACCAAGTATCGAGGTAATCAGCCTCCCACATAAACAATAACATAATCATGAACAATAATAATCAATGTGCAAAAGATAAACCAAAGATCCAAATAAGGAAAGAGTAAATCATATATAATCAGAGTACAAAAGATAATAAGAATGTCAAATCAATAAAGTAAAGTGAGGCGGAATCCCACTCTACAACCAGCGGAAAAGTAGTACTAAAAGAAAAGGAAAATGAATAAAACTAATCCCAATAGCAGGTATAACAAGTAACTAAATTGTTCTCAATCTTATAGACAACATCTCTATAAGTATAAATCTCAAAAATGGCGCAAGGGCGCTTCCACTCTATGGTCGGACTAAGTATCGTATGCAGCATAACCACCTGCGGAATCTTTAGTGTAATTGTCGTAACCACAATCACCTTCCTAGAGATATGCCTCTTCTCCTTGCGCTTCTTCATACGGGCAATCATGATACTCAGAACCTGTAGGGTAGTCTAACAAAACATTGTACAAAAGGAATGAGTTTCAAAGAAACTCAGTAAGGCAGTTAATCCATAACAACATAAATGGTAGGATTTCAAAGCAAAGTAAAATGCTATATGATATGAAACACATGATGCAATATGATTCTAACTCTATGTATGTTGGTCTCTATTGGCAGACATGCTTTAAGTCATAACACCGTACTTCTTTAGGAAGGTCTCATCACACAACACCTTTTGGTAATGGGTCCTGCATCCCTCGGGACATTCCATGGCTGGGGGTATAGGTCACCACTCTCTCACATCACCATTGGTCTAAGTACCGGCGCATGTCGTGGTCAAAGCCTAGCCAAATGCAAGTCTCCTACTCGGTTACATCAAGTCGGATCCGGATACGTCCATTCCTCGCCCCTGGCGATCCTTTCCGGTATCCTTCACACTAGAGTCCTCATAGTCCTTGACTACGGACTCATCAACCCTATAGATCATCCACATATGGTAAACGGGAAGCTCTCACGTCCCCTCACGGGTTGGTTATCGGTCTTGAGCGCCCGTGAGCCCAAGTCTAACCATATGCAACCCTACCGATAAATGGTCCCCACAATGTGATTCCTTTCCTCTCACGGATTGGTTACTAGTCTTGAGCGCCCATGAATCCCCATTGCTACCACGGGTCGTTCGGTCTCAATACCCCTCCGATTAGGGTCTGACATAACGGGACATCCTAGCCAAACACTACTAAACAGTCTTAAATATGTCATCCAACAGTTTAGGAAGGTGTCCAAAGGGCATCTTCGGAAACATCCCATAATATTCCCGTAGTAGTCCAAGCACAGAAGTGTCAAAAGGACACCTCCCCTTTCCAAACCATACTTAATCATACACAAAGATGAATCCATAACATCACATATATAGTAACTTCATATATGGAAAGAAATCAATAACAACATATATCTTGCGTATAATTAATAAGTAAATCATGCATGAATCATAAACAAGTAATGCTACTGAAATCAAGATATTACAATAGTAGTATAACATTGTAAGAATCTAATTAAAGAAATAAACTAACAAGATTAAAATATAGAAACTAAGATATGCAATCTATGTAGTTAAGGAAGTAACCATCCTTACCTTTTATAACATGCAAAGGAGTCTTAAGGAATCAAGTAAGATCTTGACAAAACTTGAGAAGAAGGTCCTAAACAAGTATATACAACATATTAGGAAAGATATCAAAACATCCAAAACAGACCAAATATGGAGTTGCTGTACTCATTGGTCGATTGACTTGGTCTCCTGCCTCAATCGACCAATGAGTCGACCAACCGAGACAGTGGCCTTCAAAAATCAGAATTTTGAGAATAAAGAACCAAATTTGGTGGTTCAAAGGGTACTAAACAAGGGGTAAACTACAATGGCAGTATCCTAGTATATAGAGGACTTCAAAACACTAATCGAATCAAGTTTTCAAGTTACAAATTAGGAAACAAAAGTTACCATAATTAAATCAATCATGGTTCTAGAAGAAAGAACATGGTATGATCAAGGAGAAATAACTAGAGATTGATAGGTTATAGATCTTGTAAAGAAAACACAGCGATTGACTACTACTATGAACAATAAAATAGATCTAAGAAGATCAAAATTTGAATCAAAAGATGAACGAAGACAAGATCATGATTTAGACCATGATTCCTTCAAAAGCTTGCAATGATCATGATTAAGATCATTGCTTTAGCCATTAATCCTTAGGAAATCATGAGAGATAAGTACAGAGATGTTTGCAACAGAGAATGCAGCATCTTCTCTACTGTCTCAACCCAAAAAGGAAAGAAAATCAAAGATGATGAAGAAGAAGAGAGTGTAGACATACCTTTTGATGTAAGAGGAAGAAGATTACTTGAGTTCTTGCGAGGGATCAACCAAGGATGCAAGGAAGATGTCTTGCAGAGGTCTCTGGAACGTTCCAAAGAGTTTGGAGGCAGAAAATACGAAGTAGACTCGAGATTGAACTTAAATAGAGCAAGCAAGACCTAATTAGCAAAAACAGAACCCATTGGTCGATTGGATTGGTCAACTGGACCGATTGGTCGACTGGTCCAGTCGACCAATCGAAACAAGAAGACCAAAACAAGGAAATGAAGGCTCGAATCAAATCCAAACATCAAGGGGTTTTGCACACACACCAAGTGACTTACCTAGTAGGTAGAAATGCCTTCAAACCATGACAGAGTTCTCCAAGTCCATCAACTAATCCGATCTTCATCAGGATATAGTTTTCATAAATGGAACACTGACATCAACACTCATGGATTCAAAGCCAGTCACCAAGTCTTCCACTGGGATGGCCCATAGCTGACTTCTTGCTTTACTTTGGGTTGTCGGACCTACAAACAACAGGGTTTCCGGATCAAGGTTAGGGCTGGGTTTCACAATCTCAATGGAAGACATGGTGTTTGACCTATAATCCATGGAAATTGATGATGGAGTTCCATACTTGGAAGCCTTGTCAAAGTTGGGAAGAAATTGCACCTTGATGAAGAAGAGCTTGGTTGATGGACTTAAAACCTATTTGGACATGGTTTGAAGACATCCCTCCATGCTAGGTGAGTTGCCAGATGAGTTGGGAGAAGCCCATGTAAAATATTGAAGTTTAGTGCTTCAATTCTCTGACTTAGGCTTGCTGTCAGCTTGGGTCGACTGAGTGGGTCTACTGGGTCAATCGACCCACTACTGACAGGATCTGTGTAAGATCCTCTGATTAGGGTTTTGATGCTCTATTTAATAGGACTTAGTGTCTTTCAGCCTCTGGAGAACGTGGAGAACCTCTCTCAAGCCCCTCTCTTGGTGTTGTGGAAGATCCATCGCAAATTCTCAAATTCTTCATTGATTGTTCCTCATTAAGGCTAGTAATCTCTTAATCTTATAATCATGGCTAAGAATCAAGTATGAAAATCATAACATTAATGGAATGAATGGAGATTCATTCTCATCATAAGAGATTGCAGAAGAGGTGTTTGCAAGGTTGCAATACCTTCTTCATAATCACAGCAAAGAGATTAGATCAGTACTAGAGTAAATTAATGAGAACATAGAGTTTACTAACCTTGAAGATGAACAAGAGAAGAGGAGCTTTCGATCTTGCAAGAGTTCTTCACAATCACCAAGGAGAGGCTTTGAGAGACGCTTCCCACATTCACAAAAGGTTTTAGCAGCAAGAGAGGCTAAGGAACACGAATTCTACTTATATAGAGCATAAAAAACCCTAAACATAAGATATTCACAGATTTGGTCAGCAACTGGCAGCCTGGTGGTCGTCGACTGGCCAGTGACCAAGGTAGTCGACCAAGCTAGGACAACAAGCCTGAGACAAGGAAATGAGGGCCTAAAATCAACTCAAATTCAAGTGGGCTTCTCCCAACTCAACAGTTGACTTACCTAGTATAAAGGAATGTCTTCAAACCATGTCCAAAAGTGCATTAGGTCCATCAACTAATCTCTCATTCTTCAAGGTGCAGTTTCTTATCAAACACTGCCAAAGCTTCCAAGTATGGAGCACCATCATCAATCTCCATGGGTTTGGGGTCAAACACCATGTTTTCTACTGGGATGGCCCATAGTTGCCTTCTTCCTTCACTTCAGGTCTTTGGACCTACAAACAACAGGGTTTTCGGGTCAAGGTTAGGGTTGGATTTCACAGGTTTCATGCTCGACCTCCATGACTTCAGTCTCTTGTATGCTTCAGGAGTCCAATTCTTCTATGTAGACTGCTGAATCCAAGTTTTTGTAATTAGCCATGGAGAGTCACGAGAGCTCATTTGCTTCTTCATTTTCTCTCCTGGGTATTTGCTAAAAACTGCCTGATCAAAGACCTTTTGAAGTTGGTTGACCGTTGTGAGGTATTTTGCCATTTGCTCGTCCTTTGCATTATACTCCCCTTTGATTTGATTGACAACCAGTTGGGAATCACTTTTGACTTCTAACTCCCGTGCTCTGAGGGCTCGGACAACTCGTAAACCAGCAAGTACAACTTCGTACTCGACCTCATTGTTAGAGGCTGGGAAGTTGAACCTTAGTGCATAAGTAACTGTAAAACCTCTTTGGCTTTTTAGAGTTAAGCCTGGTCCTGAACCCGTGCTACTACTTGATCCATCCTCATGCTATTTAGCCAGAGGTTCTCGTCCTCGTTGGGTAAAGTAAAATCCGAATTTCCTACCCGTGGGACACTGTTCTCCACAATAAAGTCAGCTAGAACCTGGGCTTTGATTGTTGTTCTTGGCTTAAACTCGATCTAATACTATCACATCCACCCAGCCGGTACCCTACTTGGCATACCCGGGTATGTGATCCACAGTCCCGAAGATCAAGTATCAAGCAACCATGCCTCCCACATACGCGATAACACAATCATGCACAATAATATAAATAAGGTCATAGCATATACACAATGAAATCACAATATGGATAAGAAACAATATAATCAGAGTGCAAATATAAACGATACCAATGTATATAATCAAAATGAGAGAGTGAGCGGAAATCACTCCCTCAGTAGCAATGGAAAGTAGATCAATCAAAGTTAAGTGTTACAGATCCAAGTCTTAAAATGGGAGATAACAAGATAAAACTCTAAACAATCGTTTCCTCGGTCTTATACAAAATATCTTCCTAAGTATAAACATATGAGACCAAGCACGACCGCTACCACACCAATGTCGAATTAATTCTAGTACGAAGCGTAATCACCCTCGGGATCTTCACTGTAATCTTCATGGTAGCCAATACCCTGACGGTAGTATGCCTCATCGGGGTTTGTCTCGGTGTAGGTGACATCAAATCCTTCCGTACCTGTGGAATAGTCTAACAAAACAATTGCACAGAAATGAATGAGTTCAAAAGAACTCAACAAGGCAGTTATTCCATAATACATAAGTCACATGATCCAAAACATAACACGATGCAAGATGATATGAAACAAATGATGCAAGTTTGATTCTAACTCTATATATGCTAGTCTCTATGGTAGACATGCTTTAAGTCATAGCACCATACTTCTTTGGGTAGGTCTCAATCACTCTTCCCTCAACCATTTAAAATATCTTGGGTTCACCGTTGGTAATTGGGTCCTGCATCCCTTGGGACAATCCATGGGTGGGGTTTAAGTAACCGTTCTCTCACATCACCATTGGTATAAGTATTGGCGCATGTCATGGTAAAGCCTAGCCCAATGCAAGTCATCTACTCAGTCGTATCATGTCAGATCCGGATACTTCCCCTATGGCTACAACCAACTCGGTTCGGTATCCTTCACACTAGAGTCATGTATCCTATGGCACCAACCAACTCGGACTACAGACTCATCAACCCTATTGGTCATCCACAAATAGTAGACAGGAAGCTCTCACGTCCACTTATGGGTTGGTTACCGGTCTTGAGCGCCTGTGAGCCCAAGTCTAGCCATTTGGAACCCTACCAATAAATGGCCTCTAACGAGTATCCGCAATGTGATTTACGTCCTCTCACGGGTTGGTTACCGGTCTTGATCGCTCATCAAACCACACTACTACAACGGGTTGTTCGGTCTCAATACCCTTCCGATTCAGGTCTGATATAACAAGGACATCCTAGCCAACACTTCAAGACAAGTCCTATATATGTCATCCAATAATATGGGAAAGTGTCGATGCCCATCTTCGGAGAACATCCCATACTATTCCCTTCGATGTCCAAGGACAGAAATGTCGGAAGGACATTCCCCAATCCCAAATCATACTTATCCAATCACATTCTCAGTTTCATCATATCATACATAAGTGATACTTCATCATATTGAAAAGTAAGTCATAACATCACATGATCAATCATATATGTAATTGACAAGAATGAATAGTCATGATAAGCAATAGTATATGAACATGGTACTACTGTCCTAAAGTATGTACAACAGTCATATGATGTTCAAATACAACAAAGAAGCTAAGCCTACTAAGTTGCCAACATCAGTGTAAGATTCATATAGTCTATGCATATATGGTGATAACCGTCCTTACCTTGAGTCGAGATGAAGATAATCCAATAATCACAAGAGAATGATCCAAAGGTAGTATATAGACCCTAGACAAACATAGATAAAAGATTATAAAAGAAATCAGGAAAATCGGAGGTCGAACAAGTCAAATCGGCAAAGTACACAATTCGAAGCAACCAAGTGAACAATGTGGGGCTGAATAGTGCATTTTGATCCAAAACCTAGCTTCCGGGGCTCGGATCGATCCAAAATTTGGAGGGATTGATAGTAACAGTATAAGAACACTATCTAGCAAGTAATTAGCATAATCCAATGGTCTAAATAGGAATCCTCAAATTGAAACCCTAAGTTCTTTATGCAAGAATCATAGTTTTCAATTGAAATCAAGAGCAATTGCAAGGGAAATTAGGGAATTAGCTAGGGGAATTGATATGCAATAGATTGCAATCAAATGCTAGCCTAAAATCAGACCTAGCATACTTAACCAAATCAGTTTAGGACAATATAACAAGTTGTTAAGAAGAGAATCATGGAAATGCATATACAAGGATCAAAATGAGAGCATAACATAGGTAAGAATGGAAGGGGCTTAAGCATTAGCAAAGAATGAACACATGAAGTGGTGGTTGCAAGGTTGCAACACCAACTTCATAGTTACAACAGCAAGTAAGAGAAGGGATTAGAGTAGAATAGAGAGCAAGAGAGATAAATCATAACTTAGAGATGATCTTGAAGATGAGAGACAATGATTGGCAATGATGGATGCAATATTCCTTCACCACTACAAAGAAAATGTCTTGGGAAGCTCTCCCCTTGTTCTCAGCAAGCTAAATGAGTTAAATAGGGTTCAAGTCATGAGGCTCACTTAAGTAGAGAAGAGAATATTCAAAAAGCATCAAATTCTCGGATTTGGGAATCCTTTGGTCGACTGGCCCATTCGACCAATCAATTGACCAAGCTAGTACAACCACCTTGATCCAGGGAATTGAAAGGCTAGAACAACTCAAACTCAAGTGGGTTTTCTCCTACAAGTCAATCAACAAGTCTAGAATAGAGTATTACCTTCGAATCCAGTCCGGAAGTGCATTAGGTACTTCAACTAGACTTCCCCTCTTCCAAGTGCAGCTTCTCACTGAACACTGATAGTGCATCCAAGTAAGGGGCACCATCGTCAATGTCCATGGGCTCGGAATCAAACACCAAGTCTTCAACTAAGAGGGCCCACATGTCTCTCCTTCTTTCATCCAGGTCTTCAGACCTACAAACATCAAAGGTTACGGGTCAAGGTCAATGTTAGGATAGGGCTGGATTTCACAAATACTCACTGAGCTCGACTGCCCATCTGACCATTCTCCCGTCTACATCTAGTCTATGCAGGATTTTTTTTAAAGCGGGAAGTTAGTCGAGATGGCAATTGGATGTGCCTGGAAGTAGGGCCTTAACTTTCGTGAAGGCTACCAACAAGGCCGTGCTTGTTTGTCAACATCCGGGTACCTTGTTTCTGCATCAATGAGCAATGGCTCACATAATAGACCGGATTCTGTGTGGTTTCTCCCTTGACCAATATTGCGCTTACTGCGGTCGGTGATACAACTAGATAGACGGTTAAATTCTCCCAGGTTATGGGCCATGCTAAGACGGGAGTTGTCCCAAGTGACTTTTTGAGTTCCTTGGTATTCTTTTGTCCAAGTGATCTCTCCCGACTTTGGCGTGGCCTTAAGTGCTTTAAGAAAAGAGTTGCATTTTTCCCTCGCTTGGGAAATAAACTGATTTAGCACAGCCACTCTTCCGATTAAGCATTGAATATCCTTTATGGCTCTGGGAGGTTGCATATCATTTAGGGCGCGAATATTCTCAAGATTTGCCTCGATCCCTCTTTGAGATACCATGAACCCGAGAAACTTCCCAGATGATACCCCGAAGGCACATTTTTCTAGGTTCAGACACATCCGGTAGGTTCGTAGCACATCAAACGCTTCCTCCAAATCTGCCAAGTGTTTGGCCCGAACCAAACTTTTTACCAGCATGTCATCAACATATACCTCCATGTTTCTCCCAATCTGATCTTTGAAAATTTTGTTGACGGCCCTCTAGTAGGTTGCGTTGGCATTCTTTAAACCGAATGGCGTCACTCAGTAGAAATAACTTTCCCGATCAGTTATGAATGAGGTATGCCTTTCATCTTCTGATTCATAAAAATCTGGTTATACCCGGAGTAGGCATCCATGAAACTAAGAACTTCGTGCCCAGCTGTTGCGTCAATGAGTAGGTCGATTATGGGAAGAGGGTAGCAATCCTTTGGACATGCCTTGTTAAGGCCTGTGTAGTTGGTGGACATCCTCCACTTCTCGTTTGTCTTCTTGACCATTACTACATTTGCTAGCCAGGTCGGGCATTCAATCAGTTCAATAAAACCTGATTTCACAAGCTTCTCTGTTTCAACTTTGATTGCTTCGTGTTTCTCTATTGAGAAATTTCTTCTTCTTTAGATGACTAGGATTGCATCCTTTTGAATTCAGAGCTTGTGCTTGGTTACCCTCCTGTCAATCCTAGGCATATCATTTGCCGACCATACGAAGATATGCCCGTGTTGTTCAGACCCCACAAATGTCCCATGCTCAGGATGATCCGAGTTCATTTGGATCCTTTCCAACTTCTTGACCGATTCTGCTCTCTGCATGCTATTTTCTTCTCGGTCATCTTGAACTTCAATTTTCAGTGCACTCCCCGAGCTTTCGGATCTCCATTTTTGCTTTAGGTAGTTTACATAACATTGTCAGGATGTGGTTTGATCTGACTTGCATTTGCCTACCCCTTCGTCTGTCGAAAACTTGAGTTTCATGTGTTTGGGAGACACGACTGCCTCTACCGCATTTAACGTTGGTCGGGCGAGTATAACATTGTATGCGAACAGGTCTTTTACCACTATAAAATTTACCCAAACAGATCTAAACATTGTATGCGAATAGGTCTTTTCTTGCTCCCGATTGCGCTCCTAAATCGGGCTATGAATTTCCGAGCAAGTTCTCTGAAATTATGAATTGAGCCCAATCGTAGATTGCTGAACCATTTTATTGCTGGTCCTTTCAAGGAAGCCAAGAAAGTGCGGTAGAGTAATTCGTCCTCCCAACCTAGAACAATCATTATTGATTTGAAGTAGCTGATATGCTCCTTTGAGTTTGTTTTTCCTTCAAACGGGGTGAAGGTTGGTATGATGAAATTTAGAGGAATAGGCATGTTCATGATTTCATCTGAAAATGGTCCTCGATCTACCATGTCGAAATCCTCGTCGTGATCTCGATCTTCTAGTCTTTGTTCTACTTCATTCACCCTTCTTCGGAGTTGGTTTTGCCTCAATCAGTTCTCGCCGGACTCCACAGTGCTAGCTCGTCTTGATTGTGTTCGAGCAACTAAGACTCGGGATCGGGTTCCATGAGGTTGAATCTCTGCCTCCTGGTCATTCTCAATCCGATTGAAGGCGCCAACCCTTGCGCTGTTCTGCTGCCTCAGGACCAAGCCGTGCTGTCCGATGACCATCGGTTCAACGTCATCTCAAGTTCCAACCTTGGGGTCGGTTTTCCCTCACCGTTCGGGCGGCTCTGTTTAACCTTCTCGCCTGGGTATTGGGTGTGGGTCCTTGTTGGATTCCAACCTAATGGACCAAACCCCGCAACACCCCTTGCATCTCGAGCATTCCTCTCCGGATTTCATCTATATCAGTAGCGGTGGCCGGGCCTTGGGGTCTTGCCGACGTGCCTTCTCCATGAGGACCTTGAGGTAGACAATTCTTCTCCGGAGGATTTTCATCAACCTGAATTGAGCGCTCGGCCCCATTATCCTAAAGAGTTTGATCGTCCGAGTTTAGGTCACCTGCTGCAGTATCTTGCCGGGTTTGTCCGTTGTTGATTGTTCATTTCACCATGTCTTGAATTGCTTTTTCTTTCCCACAGATGGCACCAAACTGATGTGTCTCAGTTCTGATCTTGGTTCCAACTAAGCCGCACTAATACTTAAGTGCCTTCCCATGCCCAGAGACGATGAGTCCTGCAAGAAAGGTCAGACGTGGGCCGACTAGGAAGTCGGGTAACTGCCTCTGATGGCTAAGTCAGACAGTTATCAGATTAAGATCACGTGCAAGTGCTTCACAAGAGATATATAAGAATAAGTTTGTGTCTTACCGGAGGGGTGAGTCTATTTAAATAGTATGTGAATTACCTTTTCGATTGCTGGCAGTCTCTGTGAAATCCAGCCCTAACCTTAACCCGAAAATCCTGTTGTTTGTAGGTCCGAAGACCCGAAGTGAAAGAAGAAGGGAATTATGGGCCATCTCAGTGGAAGACATGGTGTTTGACCCAAAACCCATGGAAATTGATGATGGTGTTCCATACTTGGAAACTTTGTTAGAGTTGGAGAAGAAACTACACCTTGATGAAGAAGAGCTTAGTTGATGGACCTAAAGCCTAGTTAGACATGGGTTGAAGGCATTCCTCTATGCTAGATGAGTCATTTGTTGATTGGGAGAAGCCCATCTTAATTTGATGAGGTTTGGGCCTTGAAGTCCCTGACTTGGGCTTGCTGTCAGCCTTGGTCGACTGGGCTAATCGACCAACCAATCGACCCACTGCTGACAAGATCTGTGTAAGATCTTCTTATTAGGGTTTTGATGCTCTATTTAATAGGACTTCATGTTTCTTAGCCTCTTTTGTTTCTAAAACCTCTAGAGAATGTGGGAAGCCTCTCCTTGGTGTTGTCACATCCACCCAGGGGGTACCCTATTTGGATTACCCGAGGGAGTGATTCACGGTCCTGCCGATCAAGTTTAGGAACAATCATAGTCACTTAGCACAATAATATAATCAAAAGCAAGAACAAATCTTTGTATTCAAATAATTTAATAATAAAAGTCAAGAAATGATCTCAAAAGGATCACAAAGAACATCAGAGTGCGGAAATGATACAAATAGAATAAATAGTCAAAGTATGAAAAGGAGGGGGAGACCCATCCTATAATAATAGCGGAAGGTAGATCGACTAAAAATAAGGATTTCAACTAGTTCCCAAAGTGACAAGGGAACAAACTAAACTACTACCTCAACGAATTAAATAAAAGGTAAAAAAAGAATGAAATGATATCCCATCCCTAACACATAAGTGCAAAACCGAACTGCTCCAGATAAGTCCCAATCTCGGACTACTAGTCTTTATCAGCCTGTTCACCGTAACCAGTGTGGTACGAGTCACCAACTTGGTCTTCAAAGTGTTGACTGTCATAATCAACAGTAGTAGTACCTGCAATAGAGACTAACAAAAGATGTTGCAAAAAAGAGTGAGTTCAAAAGAACTCAGCAAGCAGTTATTCCATAAAACATAAGCCATATGATACAAGCCATAACACGATGCAATATGATATGAAACACATGATGCAAGTATGATTCTAACTCTATGAATGCTAGTCTCTAAGGTAGACATGCTTTAAGTCATAGCACCATACTTCTTTAGGTAAGTCTCAGTCACTCAATCACCGAGGGGAATTGGGTCCTGCATCCCTCTCGTACAATCCATGGCTGGGGTTTCAGTCACCGCTTTCTCACATCACCATTTGGTCTAAGTATTGGTGCATGTCAAGGTAAAGCCTAGCCCAATGCAAGTCATCTACTTAGTCATATCATGATAGATCCAGATACGTCCATTCCTCCCATCTCGGGATCCTTTTCGGTATCCTTCACACTAGAGTCACGGATATTACCCACCGGACTCACCAACCCTATTGGTCATCCACAAATAGTAGACGGGAAGCTCTCACGTCCTCTCATGGATATGACCCACCGATCTTTGAGCGCCCATGAGCCCAAGTCTATCCATTTGCAACCCTACCAATAAATGGCTCCTACAATGTGATTCATGACCTCTCATGGATCATTTCACCGGTCTTGAGTGCCCACAAATCCCCACTGCTAGCACGGGTCATTCGGTCTCAATGCCTTCCGATTCGGGTCTGATACGACAGCGACATCCTAGCCAAATAACTAGACAATACTATGTATGTCATCCAATAACCCGGGAAAGTGTCGATAGGCATCTTCGAAGAACATCCCATACTATTCCCTCTAATGCCCAAGGACAGAAGCGTCAATAGGACACTCCCCAATCCCAAGTTATACCTAAGCAATCACATACTCAAGTCCATCATATCGCATACATTTGATACATCAGCATGACAGAAGTTAAATTATAACATCGAAATGATCCATCATATGTACAAGTAGCAAGAATAATAATTCATTATAACAAGAGTATATGAAATCATAATATTACTGTTCTAAAAACATGTATAGCAGTCCTATGATGTTCAAAAGCAGTTAAGAGGCTATGTTCACTAAGTTATGAGCATCAAGACATAAGTACATAGCCTATGTATTTATGGCGATAACCATCTTTACCTTAATTCACGATGATGATAATCCAACAATCTCAAAAGAATGATCCAAAGATGGTATTAAGACCCTAGACAAACATAAATGAAAGGTTAGAAAAGAAATCGGGAAAATCGGAGGTCGAACAAGTCAAAATGGCAGAGGATATAGTTCACCAAGACAGTCTCGGGCTGCATATAGGATTTTGGGGATTTTGGTCCGAAATCGGTCTTCCGGGGCTCGGATCGATCCAAAACTTGGAGGGATGATTAATAACAATGTAAGAATACTACCTAGCAAGTATTATCACAATCCAATGGTCCAATTGAAAACCCCCAATTTGGGATCCTATGTTCTAAAGACAAGAATCCTAGCATTCATGAATAATCGATGTAATTGAAAGGGAAGTTAGAGAATTTGTTGGGGAATGGGTTAGGAAAAAGATTACAATCATTTGCAAGCCAGAAATTAGACTAATCATACTCCACATCTCAGATTAGTATAAGAAATTAAGTTGCTAAGCAAGGAATCATGGTAATGTATATGCAAAGATCAAGATGCAAGTGAGGCATAGAAAGAATGAAGGAAGATCAATGTAAATGGGAAGAGACATTCATGGCAAGGTGTTTGCAAGGTTGCAGGACCCTTGGCCATGGTCTCATCAGTAAAAAGAAGAAGAGAAGTGAGTAGGATAGAGAGCAAGAGAGAGAATCATACCTTAGAAGATGATAATGGTGTCAAGAGACAATGATTGCAATGATTGGGGGCAAGAATCCTTCACAAACACCAAGAGAGTGCCTTGGGAAGCTCCACTCTCATTCTAAGTGGTCTAAATGAGTGTAATAGGTCTCAAAACACAAGGCTAGCATATATAGATGGGAGAATATTCCAAAAAGCATCTTTTACTTGAATCTGGGCAGCTTTGGTCGATGCTCCTTGGTCGATGGGATCGACCAAAGAGAATCGACCAAACATTCGACCAAAGAGCATCGACCAAACAAGTTTCAGCAGAAAAGTCAGCAATAGTTCAGCAACTTCAGACAGGGATTCGGAGGGCTATATGGGGTCAAATTGAGTGGGGTTTTCTCCTACAAGTCCATGAAGAAGTCTAGTTTCCAGAAATACTTTCCTTATCGTGCATAGGAGTTCATTAGGTATTTCAACTAATTCGCCTCTCTTCGGTGCAGATTCTCACTAAACGCCGACAATGTACCCAACTAAGGGGTATCATTGTCAATGTCCATGGGTTTTGGGTCAAACACCATGTCTTCCATAAAGAGGGCCCACAAGGACTTCTTCCTTCACTTTGGGACATTGGATCTACTCTAAGGAAAAAGGTCGGACATAACCTCCTAAGGATTTCAAAGATAATAACACTAAAATTAGGTCCGACTTTAAGGTCTAACATCAAACAAGTCTTTCTTTATCTCAAAACAATTAGGGTGTCCTGGTTAGGTTTGGGATGCATTTCACATTCTCCCCCCTCCCCCCTTAAAATAATTTCGTCCTCGAAATTGGGAGAGTACTAGGCTTTCAAAAGAGATGGAGATACATCACTTTTACCTTGACCTTCTTCTCCCAACTTATACGGAAAACAAATAACAATAAGTCTTTTGTAAGAAAACAAGGAATAAATCTAACATGCTTTGAAATCAAATTTGGAGTATGATCATGGCTTCATGGAGATTTCACAAGGATCATGGCGAAGATCAATATGAAGATCATAAAACTTTAAGAATGAAAGGAGATAGTAGAAGAGATGGTTGCAAGGATGCAACATCTTCTTCATAGTCACAATCATAAAGAATAAAACATAGTAAGAGTAGATCAATGCAACACATGACAGATTACTAACCTTTGATTGAAGAACAGGAGATGAAAAGCTTGACGTCTTGAAACAATTAGAAGGAATATCAAATCATGAAGATCACATTTGATTTCTCTTCGAAATCATCATGTGGGGAAAACATAGGGTTATAGAGTGTATGGAGATCCACTCTAGAACAACAGGGATAGAAGGATCAGTCATGGGAATAACTTGAGATCACCCTCTTATCAAAGGGAATAGGAGGCACAAGAAGAAATCGTAGGGAAAATATATCAGCTTCGAGGTAAACTTCTACTAAACGAAACTAGGCAACTCATATGACAGAGAATAAATCGAACAATGTATATGGTAGGTATGCATTTGGCACAGCAGCAAGGTTAGGTTTAGGTGGGATTTCAAAATCTACCCCCCTTAAAATAATTTCGTCCTTGAAATTGAAAGCATACCTGGACTTCCAATAAGATGAGGAAATTTCTTCAAGGGTGTGATTGTTCCACCGAATCTTTACCAAGGGAAAGAAGGTACAACGAAAATAGGTCTATAGGTAAAGAAGTCTGGACTCTTGGCTGACTTCTTAAGCAGCTAAGAGGAACTCAAAACAACACTCACAATCACTCCATACAGACTAGGCAGACTCATATGGCAAGAATAAATCAAAATAATGCATATGGCCTATATGCAATGCATCAGTAAGGATTAAATCAAGCATCGTATATGATATGTATGTAATGCTTTGTGTAAAGAATAAATTAGGGCAATGCATGTGGTATTCATACAATGCCCAAGCAACTATAAATCGAAACAGTGCATATGGTATTCATGCAATTGCAAAAATCAAAGAATAGGTCAATAACAAGAGTTGAAGTTAGAGTAATGTATTGGTTACGAGGTCTTGGTTTGGTTCTAACTCACTTTGAACAATGTTAATCACTTTATTGGCAGGAAGGGCTTGAACTAGTTTTGCAGTTAAAACAGCTCGACGAATTAGTTTGCAAGGGCAGCGGCAGGCGAAGTGTCCTTTTTTATGGTAGTAAAAACAAGCGAGTTTCCTCTGTCCTACAGGTTGTACCGGCTCTATAGATCTTTGATTCACTGGCCTCGAGTCTGCAGCAGTTTGATTGAGGTTTGCATTCCCAACACTTTGTCCCACAGTTCGGGGCTGATAAGTCTGTCACGCCCTCCCAGCCGGTACCCTATCTGGCATACCCGAGAGTGTGATCCACAGCCCGAAGATCAGGTATCGAGTGATCAACCTCCCACATAAGCAATAACATAATCATGAACAACCATAACAAGAGTGCGGAAGATAAATCATAGATCCAATAATGAAAGAATGAATCATAAACGAAACGGAATAATAGATATATAATCAGAGTGTCAACAGATAAGTAAAGTGAAGCAAAAATCCCACTTTACATCCAGCGGAAAAGTAGCTCGAAAGAATAAACTAGATAAAAGCTAATCCCGGAGCAAGTACATTGGGTAACTAAATTATTCTCCACTTTGTAGACGACATCCTTGTAGGTGTAGATCTCATAAATAGCACAAGGACGCTTCCACTCAATGGTCGGACTAAGCATTGTACGGAGCATAACCACCCGCGGAATCTTCGAGTAATTGTGGTAACCGCAATCACCTTCCCGGAGATATGCCTCTTCGCCTTGCGCTTCCTCGTAGGGACCGTCATAGTATTCCGACTGCAGGATAGTCTAACAACATTGTACAATAAAGGAATGAGTTTCAAGAAACTCAAAGCGATTAAAATCCATAATAACATATATGGCGTTCCGAACAATCATAAATGCAATATGATATGAGACAAACAATGAATGAATGATTCTAACTCTATGTATGCTGGTCTCTATTGCGGACATGCTTTAAGTCATAGCACCGTACTTCGTAGGAAAGTCTCAATCACTCATCATCGGTTGGTAATGGGTCCGGCATCCCTCGGGACAAACCTTGGCGGGGGGTTAAGTCAACACACTCTCTCACAACCATTTGGTATAAGTCTTGGCGCATGTCGGGGTAATACCTAGCCAAATGCAAGTCTTCTACTTGGTTACATCAAGTCGATCCAGATACTTCCATTCCTCGTCCCCGACGATCCTTTCCGGTATCCTTCACACTAGAGTCCTCATAGTCCCCGACTACGGACTCACCAACCCTATTGATCATCCACATATGGTAAACGGGAAGCTCTCACGTCCTTTCACGGGTTGGTTACCGGTCTTAAGCGCCCGTGAGCCCAAGTCTAACCATATGCAACCCTACCAATAAATGGCCCCCACAATGTGATTCCTGTCCTCTCACGGGTTGGTTACCGGTCTTGAGCGCCCATGAATCCCCACTGCTACCACGGGTCGTTCGGTCTCAATACCCCTCCGATTAGGGTCTGACATAACAGGACATCCTAGCCAAACACTACTAGACAATCCTAGATATGTCATCCAACAGTTTAGGAAGGTGTCCAGAGGGCATCTCCGGAAACATCCCATAATATTCCCGTAGTAGTCCAAGGACAGAAATGTCAAAAGGACACCTCTCCTTCCCAAACCATACGTAAGCATACACATGCATCAATTCATATCATCACATATATGGTAACTCCATATATGGAAAGAAATCAATATTTACAAACATTTGTATAACATTGGTAAGTAAATCATACATGAATCAATTCAATATGAATAAGTAATGCTACTGTAATCAAAGTTATGCAACAGTAGTATATCATTGTAAGAATCTAATTTAGGAAACATATTAATGATATTCAAATATAGAAACTAGATTCATGCTATCTATGTAATTAAGGAAATAACCATCCTTACCTTTTATAACTCGCAAAGAATCCTAAGAAATCAAGTAGGATCTTGGAAAACTTGAGAAGAAGGTCCTAAACAAGTATATACCACATATTAGGAAAGATCCCTAACGAAAATATAGCAAAGCATCCGAAACAGACCAATTCGGAGTTGCTGTACTCATTGGTCGAGTGGATTGGTCGAGTGGTCCAGTCGACCAATCGGTCGACCAATGCAGCGATAGCTTAGAAAATCAGAGTTTTGAGATATGAAATCCGAATTTGATGGTTCAAGAGGGTACTAATCAAGGGGTAGACTACATCAGTAGTATTCTAGCATATAGGGGACCTCAAAACACTAATCAAATCAAGGTATCAAGACCCAAATTAGGAAACAAAAAGTTACCATAAATAAATCAAACATGGATCTTGATGAAGTTTGAAATAGAAAACAAGGACAAGAACAATAGGAAGATGGATCATTGCTTTGGTAATGAAAACATGAAAACATGCATAGGTCTTCATGGTATAAGGCTTAGAAGCATAAATCTAAATAAGGAAATAAAACCTACCATATATGTACTATCATGCATCATGAAGAACACATAGTAAGGTAGAAGAGAACAACTAGAATTCTATGGATTATGGATCATAGAAAGAAAACACAACCATTAACCAATAACATGATCAATGAAAGAAGATCCAAAGAGATCAGAATTCAGATTAGGAAATTAACAGAGATTAAATCATGGTTTGATCATGAATCCTTCAAAAGCTTGCAATGATCATGGTTAAGATCATTGTTCTAGCCTTTAATCCTTAGGATGATCATGAGAACATGTTCAGAGATGTTTGCAACAGAGGATGCAGCATCTCTTCTACTGTCTCAACTCAAAAGGAAAGAAAAACAAAGATGTAGGAGAAGAAGAGAGAGTAGACATACCTTTTGATGCAAAAAGAAGAGTTCCGACGAAGATCCGCCAAGAAAACTCCAAGGATGCAAGAGAGATGACTTGCAGAGGTCTTTGGTCTGTTCCGAGGGTTTGGAGGCAGCAAATACGAAGTGGACTCGAGGTTAGGCTTAAATAGAGCAAGAATCAACCTAATTGCCAAAGACAAGACCCATTGGTCGAGTGGATTGGTCGATCGCCCATCGACCAATCGATCACCAATGCAGCAAGAAGGCCAAAACAGGGAATTGAAGGCCCGATCAAA
Source organism: Hakea prostrata (assembly GCF_041222555.1). Taxonomy (NCBI): domain Eukaryota; kingdom Viridiplantae; phylum Streptophyta; class Magnoliopsida; order Proteales; family Proteaceae; genus Hakea; species Hakea prostrata. The sequence goes on from NC_142605.1 coordinate 16,564,826, forward strand.
TCCAAACCTAAAGGGGTTTTGCACACAAGTCAAGTGACTTACCTAGTAGGTAGAAATGCCTTCAAACCAAGATAGAGATCACTCCAAGTCCATCAACTAATTAGATCTTCATCAGGATTCTGTTTCCATAAATAGCACCTCATCATCAACCTTCATGGATTCAAAGCCAGACACCAAGTCCTCTACTGGGATGGCCCAAAGCTGACTTCTTACTTTACTTCGGGTCATCGGACCTACAAATAACAAGGTTTCCGGGTCAAGGTTAGGCTGGGTTTCACATTCTCCCCCCTTAAAGAAATTTCGTCCCCGATTGAAAGCGTCTGTGCTTCCAAAGAGGTAAGGAAACTTCTCCTTCATGTCTTCTTCCTTCTCCCAAGAAGCTTCTTCAGGGGTATGGTTCTTCCACCGAATCTTCACCAAAGGAATGGCATTCCACGCTTGTCCTTCCTATCCGGATTTCCCTTCTTCATCATGGTCAAATCGCACTAGTCCTTCGTGCTTGCGCAAATTGTTCCGATTCTCTATGTATTTTCGAGCATCAAATATGGAACACATTGTGCACACCCAAGACGGAGGTAATGCTAATCGATACGCAACAGTCCAACCTTTTCCAAAATCTCAAGGTCCAATGTAACGAGGGCTGCTTTCCCTTAACATTGAATCTCATCACACCCTTCATTGGTGAGACCTTCAAGACTTTCTCTCAACTTGAAATTCCAAATCGTCCTTCTCTTATCGCATAAGATTTCTGTCTCGACTGCCTTAATCCTTTCTCTTATCATATCTACCATAGCACTTGTAGCTTCAATCATCTCACCTAAGACTTTTCTTTCACCTGCCTCACCAGCAGGTGTCCTACAAGTACTACCATACAAAGCCTTGAATGGAGCCATGCCTATTGTTGCTTGATAACCGTTGTTATAGGCAAACTCAACCAAAGCTAGGTGTTCATCCCAATTACCACCCATATCCACCACACAGATCTACATGTCTTCCAATGTCCGATTGTCCGCTCGATTGTCCATCGACCGTGGATGATGAGCTGTACTCAAGTTCAATTGGGTTCCCAAGGCCTTCCGCAAACTATTCCAAAACCTTGAGGTGAACCTAGGATCACGATCCGAAACAATACTCAATGGCACACCATGCAGCAACCACATTATCCACATAGCCTGGCTAGCTTATCCGGTATGAGTGATCTTCATGGATGAAATGGGCTGATTTGGTCAACCTATCAACAATCACCCACACAGTGTCATTGCCTTTACTTGTCCGGCAGCTGTCACAAAGTCCATGGAGATATCTTCCCACTTCCAACTAGGAATAGGAAGGGGTTGAAGTAATCCGATGGAGGTTGTCCCTTTCACACGTTCAGTCTCACACTTGCAACAAAATCTCAACATCCCCTTTGACCAATCCACCAATGTTCCTTCAAGTCCTTGTACATCTTGGTGCTTCCGTGTCGAAGACCGACTGGTGTGCTTCTTCAATATTTCTTTCTTAACTTCATCGTTTCCACCACTCTTCCTCTAAACAACAACCCATCCATGGATATACCAAAGTCGTCCACTCGATTCAGAAATCTTCTCAACTTTGGTCAAAAACTCTTGATCGAACTCTCAGGCAACAATCTTATCTCTAAGACCGATCTTCCTGCAGATAAAATCGTTCTCGAACGATTTCCAAATCAAAACTCTCAATAGAGACCTCAATGGTAAACTCAAAGCATTCAAATCCAAAGTCTTCTTCTGTTCTTCCTACTAAGAGCATCGCTACAACATTTGCTTTCCGGATGATCTGAATATCACAATCATAATCAGCGGTTCAACCATCTCCTTTGTCTCATGTTCAACTCTTTTGGGTAAAGAAGTACTTCAAACTCTTATGATCCGTGAAAATGGCATCTTCTCACCGTAAGATAATGTCTCCAAATCTTCAAAGCAAGACAACCTTCTAGATCGGTTTTCCGCCATAATCCTTCAATTCCAGAAGCATGGCTCCCTTCCATGTTGCATCTACCACCCAAACCAATCTTTGACGATCGTATAAACGTCTCCACCGAACTATCGTATGTCAAACCCACTTTCAATCTATCCTTCAACTCTTGGAAATTCTTCTCACACCCCAAACAAACTTCTCTTCTTTCCGGTCAACTTAGTCTAGGAGCAGCCACGAGTTCTCAATAAACCTTCGGTAGTAACCCCCAATCCAAGAAAACTTCTTATTTCCTTCATTTCTCTCCAATCAGCCACCTTCCTTTTCATCACACAATACCTTCGGCTGAAACTACATGACCAAGGAAAACCACTCTCTTAAGCCGAATCACACTTGCTAAACTTAGCAACAACTTCTTTCAACCTTCGTGAAACTTAGATGACTCGCATGCTCTTCTTCTCTTCAATAGATCAAGATGTCATCAATGAAAACAATCACATACTTATCAGCACATCATGAAATACTCGTTCATGGTCCTGACACCCGAGCATTGGTCAATCCAAGGCATGACTCTAAACTCGTGTGACCATCCCTCGAGCCGTCTTGAAGATATCACTAGACTTCACTTTCAATTGGTGATATCCGGACCTTAAGTCAATCTTTGAGAACACAACCGCACCCTTCAACCGATCAAGAGTCATCATTCGGCGCATTCTATTCTTGATAGTCAACTTATTCAACTCACTGTAGTCTGCACAAGCGCATACTACCTCTTTCTTCTTGACACAAACCAGCTCCCAGTAACTCCTTCTTTTTACTTTTACCTGTTTCCTTTTATCCAGATATCCAGACATCATCCACTTTCCACTCTTTACTTAAATCATCAAACCACTGCCATGTTTGAAACTTATCATGCTCAAATATATCCATATAGTCATCAAACAATATTCCATAAGGCAAATCACATTTTCCAAATTCACCTGTCCCTGACCATTGTCGTGGTTGGTCTACCCTCGACCAATCCCCATGACGTCATTCCATTTAGCCTCATTTCCACATTCCAACCTCATTCTAACTTCTTCAGGTAAGAGCTCTGGAAAATATCCAGTGTTCCACTTTCTTGGTTTTGTGCTTCAACAACAACACCACAACACACCATCTTCAAAAACAAGGTAAATCTCTCATTCTTTCTTCCATTTTCATCTTCTCATCTTCTTTCATAAAACTATGTTTACTTGTATCCATGCTAGATCTCTAGGAATGCTTAGAAACATATTCCTAGGTTTTAAACACAATGCCATCATAGACACAGTTTTAACACTTTGGTGCTCATCTCCAAGTTTTATACCAAATCGATATCTTTAGAAAAATTCGTTTCTCTCAAACCGCTTATTTTCCATCATCTCTCTCAGTGACTTGTAGATAGGTCCTACAATTTATTCAACCAATTTCAATTTTCAAAAATCCAATTTTGCCTAATTAAATCCAAATTTCTTCTTCTTTTTTCCTTTAATCCAAGTTTTATCGTTTTCATCAAACAACTTCATAGCTATTCCGTATTGTCCTGCTGTTTTCAATCATTTCCCCAATTTATTTTCCTTCTCCCTTTTGGCTAAAATCTTGATAACTATTGGAAATGTCTCTTGTCTCTTACGACACGGGTGTTTGCTTACCTCCTCTTTCCTCGCACTTACCGAGGATTTGCCGGTATACCCGGAGCTAGTGAGGTTGTTCTTCAGCAACCTTACTTACACAGAGGAGGCTCGGGGCCGGGGACATCCACTCGCACTTGTCCTCGGGAGCGGGGTCCATCGGCACACGGATTCGTTTCTCCACCCGGACACCGGCCGAGATCCCGCAGGTCCCTTACTACCCACATCGGTGTGTGTGGATACCGCCGGAGCAGACCGGACAGCCATCCGATGCCGTACGAGCTTCGCGAGATATGCTCTACGCTATGGGATAGCCGCCGATGCTTCACACCGAGGACTAGCGGACCGATGACGGGTTCTCGCACGTATTATCGGTCGCATAGTCGGCCGAAACATCATGCCGAAAGCCGGACATCACCATCGGGTCACAGTGATGGAGGCCTTGGTCATTTACCGCATCTACATGGGCTTCGAGATCGATCTTTCCTACATCATTCAGCAGGTCATGCTGGACTTAGTTCTGCGGCCTAGCATGCGGAACCTTTGCTATGGGAGGCTTCGACTTTGATCTTCGGGCATTTCGGGGTGAGTTTCGAGGATACTCCGATGGACACTAGATCACGGGGATACCCCATTGGGACTCGGACCATTCGACGGATGAGACTACATCGCTAGAGAGATCTCCCGGTCCGAGGGTGAGGATGATGATGAATCGAGAGGATGAGGATGAGGGATCCGAGGATGGAGGAGAGGATATCGGTCCCGATAGTGATGATCAGGCCGGAGATGATACAGATATGCGCGAGGCTGAGCTCGTGCATCACGAGTTTCCTTCATCACATTTCGAGGCGGTGGCCCTTCACATGCGGTTCCGGAGACTTCAGATCTTGGTGCACAGATGAGATCGATGACTTCCATGCTAGAGAGGATGGAGGTCGGACAGAGCAGATGTACGAGAGGATGGAGTCTCGACAGACAGATAGAGCATCAGGTGACTCACCTAGCGAGGAGTTCGAGCATATAGAGATCAGAGTAGATCACCTAGATAGACTGTACCTTAGGATTTTCCATTTATGCTTTTCAGATGTAATCATTGTAAAAACTTTTGAAATTAATGAAGTTCATTTTGTTTCTCTTTATTTATTGTGTGTTATGCACTTTTCTTTTCCTTGCATTAGTGTCATTTGTTCAAGTATAATTATGGTATGTTATTCGAAATGTTCGTTATGCCTCAAAGTTCAAGTTTCTAATTCAGTGTTCTATTATTCACCTCTAAGAGTAGAAGAGTCACTTCAGATCAATGACTCAGAATGTTCAGTTGTTGCCTTTTGTGGTTAGGATCTCCTCGAACCTTGGGCTCGATACCAATCTGTCACGCCCTCCCAGCCGGTACCCTATCCGGCATACCCGAGAGTGTGATCCACAGCCCGAAGATCGGTATCGAGTGATCAACCTCCCACATAAGCAATAACATAATCATGAACAACCATAACAAGAGTGCGGAAGATAAATCATAGATCCAATAATGAAAGAATGAATCATAAACGAAACGGAATAATAGATATATAATCAGAGTGTCAACAGATAAGTAAAGTGAAGCAAAAATCCCACTTTACATCCAGCGGAAAAGTAGCTCAAAGAATAAACTAGATAAAAGCTAATCCCAGTAGCAAGTACATTGGGTAACTAAATTATTCTCCACTTTGTAGACGACATCCTTGTAGGTGTAGATCTCATAAATAGCACAAGGACGCTCCACTCAATGGTCGGACTAAGCATTGTACGGAGCATAACCACCCGCGGAATCTTCGAGTAATTGTGGTAACCGCAATCACCTTCCCCGGAGATATGCCTCTTCGCCTTGCGCTTCCTCGTAGGGACCGTCATAGTATTCCGACCGCAGGATAGTCTAACAACATTGTACAATAAAGGAATGAGTTTCAAGAAACTCAAGAAGGCGCTTAAAATCCATAATAACATATATGGCAGAATTCCGAACAATCATAAATGCAATATGATATGAGACAAACAATGAATGAATGATTCTAACTCTATGTATGCTGGTCTCTATTGGCGGACATGCTTTAAGTCATAGCACCGTACTTCGTAGGAAAGTCTCAATCACTCATCATCAGTTGGTAATGGGTCCGGCATCCTCGGGACAAACCTTGGCGGGGTTAAGTCAACACACTCTCTCACAACCATTTGGTATAAGTACCGCGCATGTCGTGGTAATACCTAGCCAAATGCAAGTCTTCTACTTGGTTACATCAAGTCAGATCCAGATACTTCCATTCCTCGTCCCGACGATCCTTTCCGGTATCCTTCACACTAGAGTCCTCATAGTCCCCGACCACGGACTCACCAACCCTATTGATCATCCACATATGGTAAACGGGAAGCTCTCACGTCCTTTCACGGGTTGGTTACCGGTCTTAAGCGCCCGTGAGCCCAAGTCTAACCATATGCAACCCTACCAATAAATGGCCCCCACAATGTGATTCCCGTCCTCTCACGGGTTGGTTACCGGTCTTGAGCGCCCATGAATCCCCATGCTACCACGGGTCGTTCGGTCTCAATACCCCTCCGATTAGGGTCCGACATAACAGACATCCTAGCCAAACACTACTAGACAATCCTAGATATGTCATCCAACAGTTTAGGAAGGTGTCCAGAGGGCATCTCCGGAAACATCCCATAATATTCCCGTAGTAGTCCAAGGACAGAAATGTCAAAAGGACACCTCTCCTTCCCAAACCATACGTAAGCATACACATGCATCAATTCATATCATCACATATATGGTAACTCCATATATGGAAAGAAATCAATATTTACAAACATTTGTATAACATTGGTAAGTAAATCATACATGAATCAATTCAATATGAATAAGTAATGCTACTGTAATCAAAGTTATGCAACAGTAGTATATCATTGTAAGAATCTAATTTAGGAAACATATTAATGATATTCAAATATAGAAACTAGATTCATGCTATCTATGTAATTAAGGAAATAACCATCCTTACCTTTTATAACTCGCAAAGAATCCTAAGAAATCAAGTAGGATCTTGGAAAACTTGAGAAGAAGGTCCTAAACAAGTATATACCACATATTAGGAAAGATCCCTAACAGAAAATATAGCAAAGCATCCGAAACGCACCAATTCGAGTTGCTGTACTCATTGGTCGAGTGGATTGGTCGAGTGGTCCACCGACCAATCAGCGACCAATGCAGGTAGAGCTTAGAAAATCAGAGTTTTGAGATATGAAATCCGAATTTGATGGTTCAAGAGGGTACTAATCAAGGGGTAGACTACATCAGTAGTATTCTAGCATATAGGGGACCTCAAAACACTAATCAAATCAAGGTATCAAGACCCAAATTAGGAAACAAAAAGTTACCATAAATAAATCAAACATGGATCTTGATGAAGTTTGAAATAGAAAACAAGGACAAGAACAATAGGAAGATGGATCATTGCTTTCGGTAATGAAAACATGAAAACATGCATAGGTCTTCATGGTATAAGGCTTAGAAGCATAAATCTAAATAAGGAAATAAAACCTACCATATATGTACTATCATGCATCATGAAGAACACATAGTAAGGTAGAAGAGAACAACTAGAATTCTATGGATTATGGATCATAGAAAGAAAACACAACCATTAACCACTAACATGATCAATGAAAGAAGATCCAAAGAGATCAGAATTCAGATTAGGAAATTAACAGAGATTAAATCATGGTTTGATCATGAATCCTTCAAAAGCTTGCAATGATCATGGTTAAGATCATTGTTCTAGCCTTTAATCCTTAGGATGATCATGAGAACATGTTCGAGATGTTTGCAACAGAGGATGCAGCATCTCTTCTACTGTCTCAACTCAAAAAGGAAAGAAAAACAAAGATGTAGGAGAAGAAGAGAGAGTAGACATACCTTTTGATGCAAAAAGAAGAGTTCCGACGAAGATCCGCCAAGAAAACTCCAAGGATGCAAGAGAGATGACTTGCAGAGGTCTTTGGTTCTGCTCCGAGGGTTTGGAGGCAGCAAATACGAAGTGGACTCGAGGTTAGGCTTAAATAGAGCAAGAATCAACCTAATTGCCAAAGACAAGCACCCATTGGTCGAGTGGATTGGTCGATCGCCCAGCGACCAATCAGTCGACCAATGCAGACAAAAGGCCAAAACAGGGAATTGAAGGCCCGGATCAAATCCAAACCTAAAGGGGTTTTGCACACAAGTCAAGTGACTTACCTAGTAGGTAGAAATGCCTTCAAACCAAGATAGAGATCACTCCAAGTCCATCAACTAATTAGATCTTCATCAGGATTCTGTTTCCATAAATAGCACCTCATCATCAACCTTCATGGATTCAAAGCCAGACACCAAGTCCTCTACTGGGATGGCCCAAAGCTGACTTCTTACTTTACTTCGGGTCATCGGACCTACAAATAACAAGGTTTCCGGGTCAAGGTTAGGGCTGGGTTTCACAAAGTCGAAGTGGGATATGGTGCAGGCCTAGTAAACTTTTTGTCGGTCTTTTTAGCGTGGCTAGAACTTCTACTGGGTAGGGACTTCTGGTGACCTAACTTCACTTTTCCAACATTCAGCACAGTAACAAGGTTAGGGTTTGCCTGGGCAGCAACACGGATCTTGCTGTGCATGGCCATTAGTCAAAATTTGGTTGAACTGCACACTCTAGTTGTTGCAACATTTCTCCTATAAGATTAATGACTTCTTGGTAGTTGACCACTGGGGGAGCACCGGATAGATTGCCGGTAGCTTGACCTTTCGGAGGGTCCTGGACTTCAACACTTCCAGAGGACACTCTAGCTTTAGGAACAATTTTCTTTCCATTCCGACTTGAGGAAGCACCACAATTCCTTCTTTCGGCAATTCTAACAATCCAAACTAAAGTTAAAAATCCACAAGAACATGTCCAAATTCAAAATCACACTTCCAACATGACAAACATTCTTGCTTTCAACTGTACAAGTCATCAAAAATCCAAACAAAGCATCAAAAATCAATTTTTCTCAAAACTGGCCCAAGTAGCAAATTTTCACTTTCTTGGTCGATGCTCCTTGGTTGATGGTATCGACCAAGAAGGATTGACCAAAGAAATTTCTGCGAAAAAATCAGTTTGAGGGCCCACTTCTTCATTTCATTCTCATTTCATACACTTCCATTTCAAGTTTGGCTCTGGGGAAAAAGAATTCCTAGGGTTTCTAAAGGTTCTAGGGCTGATTCAAGGCTTCAACAACTTCTTTCAACCTACATTGATCAACAACACAAGTAAGGTTTCTCTCTTCTTCTCTTTTCTTTAAATTTTCATTTACCAACATCATGCTTTTCTTCAAAACTGAGATATACTTGTTGCTAATGGTTCGAACAGTGCCTAGGGATGTCTAGAAACATGTTCCCATCATTTTCCAAACAAAATCTAGCTTAAATAACAAGATTGCACACACTTTGGTTCCAAAATCACTATTCATCTTGCCAAATCCAACTTTGCAAATACTTGTCCTATTTTCAAACCAATTTGAATTTTGACACCAAACCAACTCCTACATTACTGATTTACTATGGGGAAGCTGTTCCCACTCTCCGTTCGGTCAAATTCTAATATTCAAAAATTCATAAACGCAAGCCCAAAGAGGATTTTTTCTCTTTCCTTCTTGCTGAATTTTCACTTCCAAAATGCCAGAATGATAGATTTTCACCAAACGAACCATCCCAACATGTTTATCCAAGTCTTATGCACATGCTAGTATGTTCAAATCATAATTTTGCCAAAATAAAAAAAAATTGAAAATTTACGAAAATGCCCTTCATCTATCAAACACACACAAGGACTAATCCAATTGCAATTTCTTCTTGTCTCAACAGGTTCACTATGCCTAGAGGAGGGCGGCGGGTTGATAGGGGTCGAGGACAGGTCCCACGGCCGGTGGTTACAGACAAGGCTCGTTTCACCACTCCTTGGGCCGAGTTCCTACATGAGTACTACTTCCACGATATACCGATCTAGCATGGACGGTTGGTTTTGTTGGAGGATCTAGAGACTTTCCGCATTAGGGAGAGGTTGGAGACTATGGGTTGGCCACACTTGTATACTACGGCATACCCAATCTACCCATACCTTGTTAGGTGCTTCTACAGCAACCTGACCTATCATTTTGTTGACCACCCAGAGGATGGTATTAGGCTCATCATTAAATCCTCGGTGAGAGGCGGGGGGATTTTCTTCAACACCAGGACGTTATCTAGCATCCTGGGTGTTCCGTATGTAGGGGATTCTCGCTGGTGGATTCCTGTTGGCATGGACATTACCGAGGCTCTTCTTCCACACGAGTCTCATGAGGTATGTATGACTCTGTGGGATGATATTGAATGTTACGGGTTTCGGAGCAGTACTTCGATGTGTCCTTCAGCTCGGATTATCGCTCGCATCGTTGGGTGAAATATTATTCCAAAGGCAGGGCACCTAAGCAAGGTGTCCGTGATGGAGGCATTGGTCATCTACAGTATGTACACTGGAGTGCAGATAGACTTGGCCTTCATCATGCAGCAGGTCATGCATGATAGATAGAGTGGAGTTTCTTGGGATCAGGAACATGGCTTTTGGTCAGCTTTTGACACGTATCTTCCGGCACTATAATGTTGATGACACTCCAGTGATTCAGGGCCAAGATATAGGTGAGGATATCGGTACATGGTTGATCGAGAAGATCGGGCTTCGCAATGCAGCTAGATCGGAGGATGAGGGTGACGTTGCCGAGGCTGCCGAGGATGATGACTCAAAGGATGATGATGCCAGCGATGATGATGATGATGATGGGGATGAGCATAGAGATGATGATGATCACGATTGTCACATCCACCCAACCAGTACCCTATCTGGCATACCCAAGTGTGTGATCCACAGCCCCAAAGATCAAGTATCGAGGTAATCAACCTCCCACATAGACAATAACATAATCATGAACATAAATAATCAATGTGCAAGGTATAAATGAGAGATCCAAATGAATAAAGTCATATATCATCAGAGTACAAAAGGTAACAAAAATGTCAAGATCATAAAGTAAAGTGAGGCGGAATCTCACTCTACCAACAGCGGAAAAGTAGTTCCAAAAAGAAAGGAAAAGAGATCAAAACTAATCCCAATAACAAGTACAATGGGTAACTAAATCGTTCTCAATCTTATAGAGAACATCTCTATAAGTATAAATCTCAAAAATGGCACAAGGGCGCTTCCACTCTATCGACGGACTAAGCATCGTACGCAGCATGACCACTCTCGGAATCTTCAACGTAATTGTCGTAACCACAATCACCTTCTTGGAGATATGTCTCCTCTCCCTGCACTTCTTCATACGAACAGTCATAATACTCAGAACCTGTAGAGGAATCTAACAATACATAGCACAAAAGGAGTGAGTTTCAAAAGAAACCCAGTAAGGCAGTTAATCCATAATAACATAAATAGCAGGATTTCAAAGCTAAGTAAGATGCAATGTGATATGAAACATATAATGCATTATGATTCTAACTCTATTTATGCTGGTCTCTATTGGCAGACATGCTTTAAGTAATAGCACCATACTTCTTTGGGAAGGTCTCATCACACAACGCAGTCTGGTAGTGGGTCCGGCATCCCTCGGGACATTCCATGGCTGGGGTTTAGGTCACTACTCTCTCACATCACCATTGTCTTCTATTTAGTTACCTCAACTCAGATCCATATACGTCCATTCCTCGCCCCTGGCAATCCTTTCCGGTATCCTTCACACTAGAGTCCTCATAGTCCCTGACTACGGACTCATCAACCCTATTGGTTATCCACATATGGTAAACGGGAAGCTCTCATGTCCTCTCACGGGTTGGTTACCGGTCTTGAGCGCCTATGAGCCCAAGTCTATCCATATGCAACCCTACCAATGAATGGCCCCCACAATGTAATTCCTATCTTCTCACGGGTTGGTTACCGGTCTTGAGCGCCCATGAATCCCCAATTCTACCACGGGTCGTTCGGTCTCAATACCCCTTCGATTAGGGTCCGATATAACAGGATATCCTAGCCAAACACTACTAGACAGCTCTAGGTATGTCAACCAACAGTTTCGGAAGGTGTCGAAGGGCATCTCCGAAAACATCCTATAATATTCCCATAGGTGTCCATGGACAGAAGTGTCAAAAGGACACCTCCCCTTTCCAAACCATACCTAATCATTCACAACCATGAATCAATCATATCACCAATATAGTAACTCCATATGGAAAGTAATCAACACATGATTCAACTCACATATAATTGGCAAGTAAAGTCACACATGAGCTAATTAATATAAACAAGTAATGCTACTGTAAATAGAGTAGTTGCATCAGTAGTAAGTCAATATAAGAATCTATTTATGGAAATAAATCAAAGAGATTCAAATATGGAAACTAAATCATGCAATCTATGTAATTAAGGAAATAACTATCCTTACCTTAATTACTTCGCAAAGGATCTTGGGGATCAAGGAAGATGTTGTCTAAACTTGGAAAGAAAGTCCTAAACAAGTATATATATCAAATTGGGAAAGAAACCTAGAAGGAAAGAGATCAAATCATCTAAAACAGACTAAATATGATGTTACTGTCCTCATTGGTCAATTGATTGGTCTACTGACTCAGTCGACCAAGCAGTCAACCAACAGAGTCAGTGACTGACAAAATCAGAGATTTCTGAATCAAAATCCGAATTTCGTAATTCAAAAAGACACCAAACAAGAGGGAATGTGCAAGAATGGCGTCGACCAAGGAGGATCGACCAAGACAGTCTCGGGCTGCTTATAGGATTTTGGGGATTTTGGTCTTAAATCGGTCTTCCAGGGCTCGAATCAATCCAAAACTTAGAAGGATGATTAATAACAATGTAAGAATACTACCTAGCAAGTATTATCATAATCCACTGGTCCAATTGAAAACCCCCAATCTGGGATCATATGTTCTAAAGACAAGAATCCTAGCATTCATGAGAAATCGATGTAATTGAAAGGGAAGTTAGAAAATTAGTTGGGGAATGGGTTAGGAATAAGATTACAATTATTTGCAAGCCAGAAATTAGACTAATCATACTCCACATCTCAGTCTAGTATAAGAAATCAAGTTGCTAAGCAAGGAATCATGGTAATGCATATGCAAGGGTCAAGATGCAAGTGTGGCATAGCAAGAATGAAGGAATATCAATGTAAATGGGAAGAGACATTCATGGCAAGGTGTTTGCAAGGTTGCAGCACCTTGGCCATGGTCTCATCAGTAAAAAGAAGAAGAGAAGTGGGTAGGATAGAGAGTAAGAGAGAGAATCATACCTTAGAAGATGATAATGGAGTCAAGAGACAATGATTGGGGGCAAGAATCCTTCACAAACACCAAGAGAGTGCCTTGGGAAGCTCCACTCTCGTTCTTAGTGGTCTAAATGAGTGTAATAGGGCTCAAAACACGAGGCTAGCATATATAGATGAGAGCATATTCCAAAAAGCATCTTTTACTCGAATCTGGGCAGCTTTGGTCGATGCTCCTTGATCGATGGGATCGACCAAAGAGGATCGAGTTTCTGCAGAAAAGTCGGCAATAGTTCAGCAACTTCGGACAGGGATTCGGAGGGCTATATGCGGTCAAATTGAGTGGGGTTTTCTCCTACAAGTCCATCAAGAAGTCTAGTTTCTAGAAATACGTTCGGATCATACACAGGAGTTCATTAGGTATTTCAACTAATTCACCCCTCTTAGGTGCGCAGATTCTCACTAAACACCGACAATGTACCCAAGTAAGGGGTATCATCGTCAATGTCCATGGGTTTCGGGTCGCAAGTAGTGGGCTTGGGCTTTATGAGAGCTCAAGACAGGTATCCAATCCGTGAGAGGACACGAGAGCTTCCCGTTTATTATTTTTGGATGGCCAATAGGGTTGATGAGTCCATAGTCTGAGTTGGTTGTAGCCATATGATACGCTAACTCTAGTGAGAAGGATACTAGAAAAGGATTGTGAGAGACGAGGAATGGAAGTATCTGACTCTGACTTGATATAACTAATAGAAGACTTGCATTGGGCTAGGTTTAACCTTGACATGCTGCCAATACTCAAACCAATGGTGATGTGAGAGAGCGGTGACCTAAACCCCAACCAAGTAATGTTTGAGAGGGATGCAAGACCCAATTACCACTGGAGAACCCAAGATACCGAGATGGTTGAGGGGGAGTGATTTGAGACCTACCTAGAGGAGTATGGTGCTATGACTTAAAGCATGAGCATGTCTGCCAATAGAGACCAGCATACATAAAGTTAGATTCATACATGCATTATATGTTTCATATCATCTTGCACCATGTATGTTTTGAAATCATGTTTTACCATGTTAGTGTGGATATAAACTGCTTTGCTTGGTTCTTTTGAACTCACTCCTTTTTGCAAACATCTTTATTAGACTATCCTGCAGTACTACTAATGACTATGAAGGCCAAGTACTATGAAGCACAAACAGATGGCGCATACTACTCCCAAGGTGTTGGGTACAGTGACTATGAAAGTGAGGAATTCATGGGTGAAGACGTATCGCATCAGGATTAGTTGTACTCATATGCTTGTTACGCATTATCTAGATTCTGAGACTTTTACTTTTAGAAGTTGTATTTATAAGTTAGAAGAGACCTTAGTTTAATTTTGATTACTTCTTTTCTATTCCTTTCATTTTTTGAACCAGTTGTAATCTTTCTTTTGACTTTCGATCTACTATTCCGCTGTGTTATGTGGAGTGATTTTCCGCTACACTCTACATTGATTATTATATTGGTATCATTCTTTCCGCACTCTAATTATATTTCTATTCTCTGAATGTTATTTTGATCTCTCTATTTATGTAGTATAACATTGGTTATGTCTTTTTCATGATTATATTATTATAAATGTGGGAGGTTGGTTTCCTTGATACTGATCCTCGGGGCTGTGGATCACACACTCGGGTATGCCAGATAGGGCACTGCCTGGGTGGATGTAACAGAGTGGTATCAGAGCCCACAGTTCAAAGAAATCCTAACCACATGAAACAATAAAGGAACATTCCTGAGTCATAAGGCCAAAAAAATGACTCATGTATTCTTAGATGTGAATAATAGAAAACTCGGACTAGAAACTTAATAAATGAAGCATAATTTGTTTGTTGAATAATGCACAATAATTATGATTTAACAAACATCACTTAATACAATAAAGGAAAATGCATAATACACAATAATAAAGTAAACAAAATGAACTTCATTAATATTAGGAAGTTTTTACAAGAGTTACATTTGTTAAAGTATAAAAGGAAATCCTAGTACAATCTATCTAGGAGACCATCTCTGATCTCTGAGTGTCCTAACATCATCTGCAATCTGAGTGAGCTGAGACTCCATCCTCTCCTATCTCGACTCCATCTGCTCTTGTCTCGACTCCATCCTCTCATGCATACTGTGCATCTGCTCCTTTCTGACCTCCATCTTCTCCAAAATGGAAATCATGGTAAGCATCTGAGCATAGAAGTCTGGTGTCTCAGGAGTTGAGTGTGAAGGACCTCTGACCTCAAAGTGTGATGATGCGGAAATCTCATGATGACTTGGATTAGCCTCACTCATCTCTCTATCATTTCCTGCTTGGTCATCAGTATCTAGAGCAGCATCTCCCTCATCCGCTGAATCCTTATCATCATCCTCACCCTCAAATCTCACAGCATGACTGAGCTGCATCTGACCGATAGTCGTCGTCCCGATGGCATAGCCCAGATCTCCTGTAAGCTCCTCTTTGTCCTCCAGTCTCACCACGAAGTGCCTGAAGACTAGTGTTAGAAGCTGCCCGAAGCAAAGGTTCCACATACTTGGATGCCCTACTATCTCTATCATGGCATTCTGAATGATGAAGGACAAGTCTATCTCGAACCCCGTGTAGATGCGGTATATCACCAAAGCCTCCATCACTAATATGTGATGGTGATGTCCGGCTTTCAGCATGATGTTTTGGCCCACGATATGATCGATGACTCTAGCGGAAGGTGTCATCCTAGCACTTGTCCGCGGACTGAAACGCCTCGTGTCATTCCAAAGAGTAGCATATATCTCGTGAAGCTCATATGGAAGAAGAAATCTATCCACCTCAGAACCCGTGGGTATCCATACGCATGCATGTGGATAGTAAGGTACCCGAAAAATCTACTAGTGTGCGAGTGGAGAATCTAGTCCGTGTCTCCCGGACCCGACTCTCTACGACCAGCTGAAGATGATCCGTGATGTTACCCTCGTCAAATGATGATAGGTTGTTGAAGAACAACCTCACTAGCTCTAGATAAACTGGTAAATCTGCAATGAATAGATGTGTCCACTGCATGGTGTCGAACTTCTGTCGGATCCAAAATGTCCTGAGCTGCCATAATTGAAGTAGCCGACTGTACTCTATACGACAGTGCTTGAAGTAAACCTCATACAGGAACTCTGCCTGAGGCGTGACAAATCGATCTCTGCGAAGGACCACATCCCGTGGCTAGAGTGGTACTCTACCCCTACCTCTACCTCTCCTACAGCCTACTTATCGTCCTCATGGTGGCAGATGTGTATATTTGTGGAGAAGACAAAAGAAGTTGATGTTAGTGTTTTTGCAGAAAATTCAGCAAGAAGGGTATTTTTGTGATTTTTTGAAAATTTTTTATTTTGGAAAAATTGCAATTTGA
This sequence comes from Hakea prostrata, assembly GCF_041222555.1. Classification (NCBI taxonomy): domain Eukaryota; kingdom Viridiplantae; phylum Streptophyta; class Magnoliopsida; order Proteales; family Proteaceae; genus Hakea; species Hakea prostrata. Next base: position 16,581,168 of record NC_142605.1, read on the forward strand.
ACATACTAGAATGTGCATAATACTTGGAATAACATATTGAAGGTTTTTTTGAGAAATCCATCAAATTCAAGGTCTATAAGTGAAAATTTAGCAAGAAGGAAAAGGGGAATTTTGCTTTTTAGGTCAAAAGTGCATTTTTGGAATTTTTGGAATTGGTTCAATCAAATTGCATGCACACATCTACCATATCATTTCAAGCATGTCGAAATTGATTCAGTGTTAAAATTCCTAGCGGTTTGAAAATATTTGAAGTTTTTCAAAAGAGGGATTTTTGGTTGTGTGAATAGTGAAAGTGAGATTGTTTTTGTTAGAACTTGTTGTAGAAGCATGGCATTGTGTTAAAATTTCAGGGAGCATGTTTCTAAGTGTTCCTAAACATGATTCCTAACTATTACAACAAGTATCTCAAGATTTTTGGCAAATGCAAACAAGTTGGAAGCTTTTGAGAGAGAAGAAATGTGTTTACCTATGAGAGATGATCAATGTGGGTTGTAATGTTAATGAAGAAGACCCAAAACACCTTGAATGACCTTTGGAAGCCTTGGACAACTTTTCCCCATAGCCCTCTCTCAAATTTTTGAGTGTTTGAAATGAGTTTGGAAGTGAGAAATGTGACTTAAATCTGATTTTTCATGCACAGTGTAGCCTTGGTCGATTGGTGGGTCAACTAGGCCAATCGACCAAGCAATAGACCCAAAGTCACAAAATGCTCAACTTTGTTGAATTTTGGAAAAATGTGATTTTTGACCTATGATTGATTATTTGATGACTATATTGATAATTCTAAGCCTGATTTGAGTTTTCCAATCTTTTGGTCAAGTGGTTATTAACGAATCTTCAATTTTCGGTGTTTTGATTTCTTTCGGTTTTTGCAGAATGGTTGTTTTGATGAATCATCATGTTGGATCTAGCAGCAATGTGAATGATGATACACCTAATGGGACCATACCTGATGGTGCCCCTAACTAGCAGACTCATGTGAATGCTCAGACTGCTACTGATTTACCTGGTGACCCAGAAGTAGGAAGTTTCTGTGATATTGCCAACATCATGGGCAATATTATGCAACAGCAAGCCGCTCAGTTCAATCAAATGATGACGGGTTTTATGACTCTTCATAATGAGACCCGTACTCCTGTGAACGGAAATCTGTATGCCGTTGTCCCTAATGTGAAAAGGTTAGCTAGAACTCTTCATACCCGTCTGATGGAGAGTTTTTTGAAGTTGCAACTTGCAAGTACCTACCTTTAATGGTGTTTCAAAGGATACTCTGTTTCCGAACAAGTGGCTGTGGGAACTAGAGAAGGCTCTTCGTAACCTGCAGTGCTCTGAAGCACAAAATATTATGTTTGTTGAGCAAAAGCTCCAGCATGAAGTTGACGCTTGGTGGACCTCCACCCGACTAATTCTTGAAGACTTACATGTTGGTGTGGTTACTTGGGAGATATTCAAGGAAGCATTTTGCAAGAATTATTTCCCTAAAGCTGTGAAGGATGCCAAGGAAGCTAAAATTACGGCTCTTATGCAAGGATCCCTTTCTGTGCTGGTTACTAGTAGAAGTTTGACGAACTCTTCTTCTTTGCACCTGATTCTATGTGACTTGACCGTGCTAAGGCAAAGAAATTCTTCAAGGGTTTGCGGCTTGCAATCAAATCATACCTCATTGTCCTCCCTATTGAGAACTATGCCCAGATTGTTCAAAATTCAAAGAAGTTGGAAGAGACTGAGAAAGAAAGTGCTCATGTTCAAAGGCCATGGCAGCCAAGAAATCCCAGATTTGTTGATCAGACGGAAAGGTGATTCACTAGACCTACACCCTATCCTACTCCTGCTTTTCAGCCTAGGAGTGTAGGCTAGAGTTCTGGACATGCACAGGCTAGCTAGCAAAATAAATTTAGTGGGAACAGACCAACATAAAATGTCCCAGCTAATAGGCCAGTGAATGTGATCCTAGACCGGTGATTCAGAAGCCTCCATTGGCAATGACTATGGTTGGACCAAGGGATCTTGTTTGCTTTTTCTGTAAGCAAACTGGACACTTCGCTCGTGCTTGCCCTAAGAAGACAAACCATCCGTCTGCCCCTATAGCGAAGAGTGCTCCTGCCCCTCCTTCTTGAAGAGTGTTTAGTATATCTGGAACTGAAAAAGTTGCGAATCATGATATTGTGATAGGTATATTGTTAGTCACTTCTATACCTGCATTTGTTTTATTTGATACGGATGCATCTTAATCGTTCATTTCATCTGCATTTGTTAGAAAGACTAACCTAAAACCAAAGAACTATCTAATTGTTTGATGATTGTACTCCTACCAGATCTGTTGTGAAATTAGATAAAGTGTTAGAAGAATGTTCTGTCTTAGTTGGTGACAAGAATCTGAAAGCCAATCTAGTGCTTCTTGATATGAAGAACTTTGACATTATTCTAGGTATTGATTGGTTGACAGCCCATAAAGCTGTGATCCTTTGTTAATAAAGGAAGATCCAATTTCAGATTGGTGGAAATTCAACTTTTGAATTTCAAGGTGAGAAAGGAAGAGTTAGTAAGAAGACTTTGACCACATTGATGCAAGTCTGTGCATTAGTGGAAAGTACTTAACCTAGAAGCAAGGTCAAGGAAGAGAAGAAGCTTAAGTCAAGGTAGTTTGTGACTTTGCGGATGTTTTCCCGGATGATCTGTCAGGAGTGCCTCCTAATAGAAATGTTGAGTTTTCAGTTGATTTGATTCCAGGAGCTACTCCGGTATCTAAAGCCCCGTATAGAATGACACCTACCGAGTTGAAGGAACTATAGATTCAGCTGAATGCTCTTATATATAGGTTTTATACAACCAAGTGTATCACCTTGGGGAGCTCCGGTCCTGTTTGTGAAGAAGAAAGACGGTAGCATGCGTCTATGCATTGATTACCGGGAGTTGAACAAGTTGACCATTAAGAATAGATATCCGCTGCCCAAGATTGATGACCTCTTCGATTAGTTGAAAGGTGCAGCCGTGTTCTTCGCTTTGAAGATTTGGAGACATTACCTGTATGGTGAGAAAATTGCTATTTTCACTGATCATAAAAGTTTGAAGCACTTCTTTACCCAAAAGGAGTTGAATATAAGACAAAGAAGATGGTTAGAATTGGTCTCTGACTATGACTGTGACATTTAGTATCACCCTAGTAAAGCAAATGTGGTTGCTAATACTCTTAGCAAGAAAAGGAAAGAAAAGAGTTGGATTTGAATGCTTTGAGTCAACCGTTGCTGTTTTGTATTTCAGAACATGGATTGGAAATTGTTCCCGAAGGTTTGGAATTTGTTCTTTCTGCCATGACGGCAACATCCACCCTTAGAGATAGAATTGTTGCTCAACAAGGTTCTAATTAGGAATTGAAGGAGAAGATTGAGAAGATTTCTTCGAATGTTGAGTCTGTTCCTGATTTGATATGTCTATGGATGGTGCTTTGTTGTTTAAAGGAAAACTTTGTGTGCCAGCTGTTGATGAAATTAAGAAAGAGATTTTGAAAGAAGTGCACTAGTCAATCTTTACAATACACCCAAGAAATACTAAGATGTACAAGGATCTAAGAGAACATTTTTGAACGATTTCATGGCGAAGTGCGAAACTTGTCAGCATGTGAAGGCCGTTCGACAACCGCCATCTGGACTTCTACATCCCCTTCCTGTTCCTAGTTGGAAGTGGGAAGACATTACTATGGACTTTGTGACTAGCTCGCCTTGAACAAGTAAAGGTAATGTCACATCCTCCCAGCCGGTACCTTAACTGACATACCCGAGAGTGTGATCCACAGCCCCGAAGATCAAGTATCGAGGAAATCATCCTCCCACATATACAATAACATAATCATAAACAGGAAATAATCAAGGTTTAATATTATAAATAAAGTTCAAAACAAGAAATGAATATAATCAGAGTGCGGAAAATGATACCAGATATATGTAGATAACAAAATAACAACTATATCAAAGGAAACTCACTCCACAAAATACAACAGAACGCAGTAAGTAAGTCTAAAAGAAATAACAACTAAATCAAAGGAACTAACAAAGATAACTAAACATCAGAGTTTTCTATTCTATAGATGACGTCTTCAAAATAGTGGACTTCATCAATACATTTGAGACGTTCCACATATACGTTGTCTTTAATCGTAGTACGCAGCTTGATCAACTGAGGGATCATCAGAGTAATCTTGATTGTTGCCAACACCTTGCGTGAAGTACGCTTCATCGGCTTGCGCTTCATCGTACTGTTCGCCATAGTAATCAATACCTGTAGAATAGTCTAACAAAAACAATGTGCAAAAAGGAATGAGTTTCGAAGAAACTTAGTAAGGTAGTTAATCCATAACAACATAAATAACATGGAAGCAAACCATAATAAGATGCAATGCAATATGAAACAAGTAATGTATGTATGCATCTATACTCTATGTATGCTGGTCTCTATTGGCAGACATGCTTTAAGTCATAGCACCGTACTTCCTTGGGTAGGTCACGCATACGGCTCCTGTTGGTAGTGGGTCCTGCATCCCTTAGGACAAACCATGGCAGGGGGTTAAGTCAACACTCTCTCTCACAACCATTTGGCATAAGTAACGGCGCATGTCAGGGTAAAGCCTAGCCCAATGCAAGTCATCTACTCAGTTACATCAACTCAGGTCCAGATACCTCCATTCTTCGCCCCGGGCGATCTTTTCCGGTATCCTTTCCACTAGAGTCCTAATAGTCTTGGACTACGGACTCATTAACCCTATTGGTTATCCACATATGGTAAACGGGAAGCTCTCATGTCCTCTCACGGATATAACTCACCAGTCTTAAGCGCCCATGAGCCCAAGTCTAACCATATGCAACCCTCCAATACATGGCCCCCACAATGTGATTCCCGTCCTCTCACGGGTTGGTTACCGGTCTTGAGCGCCCATGAATCCCCATTGCTGCCACGGATCATTCGGTCTCAATACCCTTCCAAATCGGGTCTAATATAACAGGGACATCCTAGCCAAACACTGCTAGACAGCCCTAGGTATGACAATCAATAACTCGGGAAAGCGTCAATGGACAAACCCGGAAACATCCCATACTATTTCCGATAATGTCCAAGGACAGAAGTGTCAAAAAGACACCTCTCAATCCCAAATCATACCTAATCAGATACAATCTCAGATCAGTCATGACATACACAGTCAACAATTCATCATATACCAAGAGAATATAAAGTCATGATCTAATCATTAACAACATGATAATAACCAATTCATACAAGTATGAATAATGAGAAGATAACCTAAACAAGTGCTACTGTTCTCACAGTAGTATATCAGAAGTAAAAGTATACAAACAGTAGTTAATCTCATAGTTTCATAAAGATAAAAACTAGAGAGTATGTGATCTATGTAGTTAAGTAGATAACTGTCCTTACCTTCTAACTCGTAAAGGAACTTAGAGAATCAAGTAAGACCTTGACTAAACCTGAGAAAAGAGTCTTAAACAAGTGTATACAATGAGTTAGGAAAGATACATATAAGGAAAGATCACAATTCAATCAAAACAGACCAAGAAAGGGGTTGCTGTACCCATTGGTCGACTGATTGGTCTACTGCCCCAGTCAACCAATGAGTCGACCAATAGAGACAGTAGTCTTCAAAAATCAGAATTTTTAGAATATGAATCCAAATTTGGTGGTTCAAAAGGGTACAAAATAAGGGGGAAACTCTAATGGAAGCATCTAAGTCTATAGAGGACAACAAACCACCAATCAAATCAAGTTTCCAGGTTACAACTTAGGAACCAGAAAGTTAATCTAGTTAGGTTAAACATAGATCATGAAGGGAAAATATAGTATGATCAAGGGTAAGGAATTAAAGATTGATAGGCTACAATTCTAGTAAAGAAAATAAAGTGAGTGTCTTCTAACATGATCAAAATAGGGGTTCTTGATTTTACTCAAGAAACTAAGGTTTCACCCTTTTTGGCTCCCATGAAAAGGTTGAGAGCATCGGATGAAGGGAGGTAAATTGTTAGGTCAAATACAACAAGAAGAATTAAAGAATATTGAATTTAGATCAACCTCCACATTACCCATGAGGTTTCCCTCACATGGGGGGTTTACCAAAGGGTTCTCCTGATGACCACACAAGGTTAGGGTTTTCAGGGTTCAACTGGCAAGGGTTGAGATCATGATGATGATCATAGATCTCAAAGAACATGATGAGATCATGGAATAGATGGTTGCAAGAATGTAGCATCATCTTCCTGATCTCAATCAAGAACATATTAAAGGAAAGAAAATCAGAGATAGAGAGGAAAGAGATCATAAACATACCTTTGATGCAGGAAGATGAAGATTACTTGAGCTCTTGCAAGATATCAACCAAGGATGCAAGGGAATCAATTAGAATAGGGTTCTAACTCATTCCAGAGGCTTAGGAGGCAGATGAGGCGGAGTATTCCCGAGACTAAACTTAAATAGAGTAGCCACGACCTAAATTTGAAAAACATAATCAATTGGTCGATTGATTGGTCGACTGAACTAGTCGACCAATGAGTCGACCAATCAGAATAGCAATTTCAAAACAGGGAATTGAAAGCCCAGATCAAGTCCAAACATCAAGGGGTTTTGCACACACCTAAAGTGACATACCTAGTAGGTAGAAATGCCTTCGAACCAATACAGAGAGCACTCCAAGTCCATCAACTAATCCAATCTTCATCAGGGTGCAGTTTCCATAAATGGAACACTGACATCCACACTCAAGGATTCCACTCCAGCCATCAAGTCTTCTACTGAAATGGCCCAAAGCTAACTTCTTGCCTTACTTCGGGTTACTGGACCTACAAACAACAGGGTTTCCGGGTCAGGGTTAGGGCTAGGTTTCACATTCTTCCCCCCTTAAAGAAATTTCGTCCTCGAAATTGAAAGCGTACCTGTGCTTCCAAAGAGGTGAGGAAACTTCTCCTTCATATCTTCTTCCTTCTCCCAAGAAGCTTCTTCAGGGGTATGGTTCTTCCAACGAATCTTTACCAAAGGGATGGTGCGATTCCGCAATTGCTTGTCCTTCTTATCCAGGTAGTGGCCGACTTCGTAGTAAAAACTACTGCACCAGTGGAGGAGATTGTCGAACCCACTATTCCGACCGTGTGGGAGGTATACGTGGATGGCTCGAGTAATAAGCAAGGAGCAGGGGCTGGAATTCTTTTGAAAAGTCCAGCAAGTTTTATTATTCGGTATGCATTAAGATTCGCATTCGAAGCAAGTAACAATGAAGCATAGTACGAGGCTCTAATAGCTGGACTTCGCTTGTCGAAAGCATTGGCGATAGCAGAGGTAACTATTTTTAGTGACACAACTTATTGTTAATCAAGTACAAGGGGAGTATGGTGTCAAAGAACCCCGATTGCAAAAATATCAAGAGATTGTGCAAGCATTGCAGATAGAATTCAAGAATCTGAAAGTATGTCAGATCCCAAGAAAAGAAAATACGATGGCAGATGAGCTATCAAGACTAGCTAATGCGAAGGAAAAGAATTTAGACCCTTCGGTCTATTTAGAGGAAGTAACATTCCCAAGTTACCAAGAGAAGGAGGTATCCTATATTGAAGCTGAACGATGCTGGATGGATCCGATCGTGGAATATCTGAGAGATGATAAGTTGCCAGAAGATCTGAAAGAAGCGAGATTAATAAAGGTACGAGCAGCACGACTGATAATGCAGAATGGAAGGCTATACAAAAGATCCTATGCTGGACCCCTCTTAAGATGCTTGGGTCCCGAAGGATCGGAATTAGCTCTGGCCGAAGTTCATTAAGGAATTTGTGGGGCTCACAAGGGTGGTCGGGCCCTAGCCCACAAAATCTTAAGGCTCGGCTTGTATTGGCGAAGCTCCGGCAAGCTGCTTGTGGAATATGTTCGTCGGTGTAGCAATTGTCAAATCCATGCTACGGTATCTAAAAGACCAGCTGAAACCTTGACTTCGATCCTAGATCCCATCCCTTTTGCGATGTGGGGAATCGATATCATGGGAAAATTCACCAAAGCATCCGGCGGAAGAGAACACCTAATAGTAGCGATTGATTACTTCACCAAATGGGTTGAGGCTAGTGCTCTGGCAACCATCACTGAAAGAAAAGTGGAGAAGTTTGTGCTCGAGTCTATCATTTACCTATTCGGGATGCCAAAAGTCTGATCATGGCACTCAATTCGATAATCCACAATTTGAACAATTTTGCAGTACTTATCTGATCTAGCATCGTATGTCATCAGTGGCATACCCCCAAAGCAACGGCCAAGTGGAGGTTACAAACCGAACATTACTTGAGGGGATAAAGAAGAGACTCGAAGCTGATAAGGCTTTATGGGTTGAAGAATTGCACAACCATCTGTGGGCCTACCGAACTACGGTTCGAACTCCCACAGGAGAAACTCCTTTTAAACTGGCCTACGGATCTGAAGCATTGGCACCTGTCGAGGTTGTGAAACCCAGCTCTGACCCAGCTCTGATCCTAATCAGGAAACTTTGTTATTTGTAGGTCCAGTGACCCGAAGTAAGGCAAGAAGTCATCTTTGGACCATTTCTGTTGAAGACTTGATGGCTGGATTGGAATCCATGAGTGTTGATGCCAGTGTTCCAATGGTGGAAACTCCACTCTGATGAAGATTGGATTAGTTGATGGTCTTGGAGTGGTCTCTGTATTGATTCAAAGGCATTTCTAACTCCTAGGTATGTCACTCTAGGCGTGTGCAAAACCCCTTGATGTTTGGACTTGATCTGAGCCTTCAATTCCCTATTTTGAAGTTGCTGTCTTGATTGGTCGACTCATTGGTCGATTGGACCAATCGACCAATTGATTCTGTTTTTGAAATTTGAATCTTGTCTCTTCTATTTAAGTCTAATCTCGGGAATACTCCGCCTCCTCTTCCTCCTAAGCCTTTGGAACGAGTTAGAACCCTAATCTAACTTAAAGGTGCTATGACTTAAAGCATGTCTGCCATAGAGACCAGCATACATAAAGTTTAGATGCATTCATACTTTATCTGTTTCATACTGCATTGCATCATGTTATGTTTTGCCACCTGTTATCTATGATGTTATGGATTAACTACCTTACTGAGTTTCTTCGAAACTCATTCCTTTTTGTATATTCTTTGTTTAGATTATCCTGCAGGTACAGATTATTATGACGAGCAGTACAGTGAAGCACAAGCCGATGAAGCTTATTACATGCAAGGTGCTGGCGATGATCAAGATTACTCTGATGATCCCCCGGCGGATCAAGCTGCGTACTACTTTTGAAAACAGCAAGAGTTAGAACGGATTCATTGGATTGACGAAGTCCATACTTATGAAGACGTTATCTATAAACTAGAAGACGCTTGATCTTAGTTTATTTCTTAGTACATTTGTTTCAGTTGTAATTCCTTTTGACTTTCATACTGCGTTCCGCTATATTGGTGGAGTGAGTTTTCCGCCTCACTTTACTCTTTTTGATATCATTGGATATCTGGTATCTTTTCCGCACTCTGATTATACTGATTATTCATTATTGTTTTGAACCTTTGCTTATAATATTAAACCTTGATTAATTCCTATTTATGATTATGTTATTGTATATGTGGGAGGATGATTTCCTCGATACTTGATCTTCGGGGCTGTGGATCACACTCTCGGGTATGCCAGTTAGGGTACCGGCTGGGAGGATGTGACAGAGGTAATGGCTGGAACACTACAGGAAAGAGAGTTTGAGGAAAAAGCGAACGAACAAGGACTGCTAGATAGCCTTGACTTATTAGATGAAGTTCGTGCAAAAGCAATAGCACGAACTCAACATTATCAACGAAGGATAGCGTCACATTATAATTCCCGAGTGAAGAGTCGTCGATACATAGCGGGAGACTTGGTATTAAGGAACACCTTAGCTTCAGACCCACGCCATCAAAGGATATTTGACCCTTCATGGGAAGGCCCATATATGGTTATTAAACCAGTCGGTTAATGAGCGTATAAGCTGAAGAACGTGACAACAAACAAAGAGCTGGATCATTCGTGGAATGCTAGACACTTGAAGAAATATTACCCTCGAGGAGATTATCATTTTTATTCATGATGTAATAGTATTCAACTCAATCAATACAATTCTTAGTTTTCGACACATTATCTTTTGATTGGGGTCAACACAACACTCAAGATCAGATCCAGCGACAAAATCAAAAGGCATCCTATACAATACGGAATGCTACGAAACTTGGAGAGAATGTCTAACATAGTAGTCTAAGACTAAAAAGCATATTTTAGACATCAAACAACAATTAAAACCATTACTTACTAATTTGAAATCATACTTTCTATTTTGGTAAAAATCATGGTTTTCATTGAAAACATGCTATGAATGAAAGAGGTGAACTAGAGATGATGAGATCTCATTCTAGTACAAGAACACAGTAAATCAGAGGTATGAATAATCATGGAGAGGCATTTACAATGCTAGAAGAAATCAAAATAAGAATATGATCATAGTTTAAGAAGAAATCATAAAAATCATATTGAGAATGAATAAGATGATCATGGCATAAGAGAATGAAAAGAGATTGTAAAAGATATGACTACAAGGTTGCAGCATCTTCATCGTAATCTTAGTTCAGAGAAGAGAAAGACCATGGAAAGAATGAATCAATATCATAGAAGTAAGATTACTAACCTTTGATTGAAGAACAAGAGAGAGAACTTGCAAGTTTGCAAGATTAGGTCTTCTTCAACACTTTTGGAGGCTTGGAGATGAGTTCCCTTCGTTCTCTAAGTATTTTGGAGGCTAGGGATACTAAAATCACGAAGTCATGAGGTATATATAGCAAAATATCCTAAACAGCACATTCTGCTCAAGTTCAGCATCTTTGGGTCAATTGGCTGGGTAGATCGGCCGATCGACCAGACCGTGACAACGAAAGCCTAAGTCAGGGAATTGAGGGCCTCCCACTACTCAGAATCAAACGAAACTTTAAACACATATACTATAACTTACCTAGCATGAAAAAATGGCTTTAAATCATATCCCACCAAGCATAGAAGCATCGAAAGGATACTCCCCAATCCCAAACCAAACTTAAGCAAACACATTCTCAGAACAGTCATGACATACACAACCAGTAGTTCATCATATACAAGAGAATGTAAAAGCAAAAATCAGATTAGGCAATAATAAGTAATTCATATATCATGAATAATAAAAAGACAATATAAACAAGTGCTACTGTTCCCACAGTAGGAGATCAGAATTAAAGTACAACAACAGTAGGTAATCTCATAGTTTCATAAAGTAGAAACCAGAGAACAAGCAATCTATGTAGTTAAGGAATTAACTGTTCTTACCTTCTAACTTGGATAGGATCTTAAAGAATCAAGTATGATCTTGACTAAACCTGAGAAGATAGTCCTAAACAAGTGCATACAACATGTTAGGAAAGATGCATAAAGGAAAATATCATAAATCAATCGAAACAGACCAAGAATGAGGTTGTTGTACTCATTGGTCGATTGATTGGTCTGCTGGACCAGTCGACCAATGAGTCGACCAATGGAGACAGTGGCCTACAAGAATCCGAATTTTGAGAATCAAGAACCGAATTTAATGGTTCAAGAGGGTACAAATCAGAGGGAAATTATCATGGTAGTATTCTAGGGTATAGAGGATATCAATTCATAAATCAAATCAAGTTCCCAAGTTGTAACCTAGGAACAAAAAGGTTAACCTACTAGGTTAAACATAGATTATGAGGGAAAAATATTATAATCAAAGATAAAAGAACTAGGATATGAAGATTACAGATATAGTAAAGAAAACACATTGATTGGGTTACATGATCAAACTAGGGGTTCTTGGTTTGATTCCAGAAAATTAGGGTTTCACCCTTTTTGGTTCCCCTCGGAAAATAATTGAGAGCTCTGGATGAAGGGAGATAAATTGTTAGCCAAAAATAAAAAGAAGGGTCATTCAATGATGAAGTTTAGGTTAACACAAATGTCACCCAAGAGGTTTTTCCTTCACAAGGGAGGTTACCAAAAGTTCTCCAGATGATTACACAGGTTAGGGTTTCAAAGGATTAGGGTTAGGGTTTCAAATATTCCACTGGTTGAGGTTAAGATCATGATGATGATCATGGATCTTAAAGAACATGATGAGATCATGGAATAGATGGTTGCAAGAGTGCATCATCTTCTTCCTGATCTCAACGAAGAACAGAATTAAAGAAAGAAAATCAGAGATAGAAGAAAGAGTGAGTGAAATCATACCTTTGCTGCAGGAGGATGAAGAATTCTTCAAGTCTTTGTGAGAGATCACCAAAGAATGCAAGGGAATGGGTTAGATTAGGGTTCTAACTCGTTCCAGAGGCTTAGGAGGCAGATGAGGCGGAGTATTCCCGAGATTAGACTTAAATAGAAGAGACAGGATTCAAATTTCAAAAACAAAATCAATTGGTTTATTGATTGGTCGATTGGTCCAATCGACCAATGAGTCGACCAATCAAGACAACAACTTCAAAATGTGGATTTGAAGGCTCAGATCAAGTCCAAACATCAAGGGGTTTTGCACACACCTAGAGTGACATACCTAGGAGTTAGAAATTCCTTTGAATCAATACAGAGACCACTCCAAGACCATCAACTAATCCAATCTTCATCAGGGTGCAATTTCCACCATTGGAACACTGGCATCGACACTCATGGATTCCAATCCAGCCATCAAGTCTTCAACAGAAATGGCCCAAAGATGACTTCTTGCCTTACTTCGGGTCACTGGACCTACAAATAACAAAGTTTCCGGATTAGGGTCAGGGCTGGGTTTCACAGTTTCTAAGAAGGACCATTCTGCAGAAATCAAAGATAAGGACACCAAAATTCAAATCTGCCAAATAACAACTTGATCAATGGTTAGGATACTCAAATCATGTTTAAAACTATCAATACAGCAAGCAAATAAATCAACATTGTTCAAAATCCAAAGAAATTCAATCACAAATCAAAAATCTCCAAAAATAGCCCAAGGTAGAAAATAACCCATCTTGATCGATGCTTCTTGGTCGATGGCATCAACCAAAGAGGATCGACCAAAATATTTCTGCGAGAAAAATCAGATTAAAGGGCCCACTTCCTCATTTCGTTTTCATTTCACACACTTCCATTATATTTCTGCGAGAAAAATCAGATTAAAGGGCCCACTTCCTCATTTCGTTTTCATTTCACACACTTCCATTTAGAGTTTAGCTCTAGGGAAAAAGAGCTCTAGGGAAAAAGACTTCTAGGGTTTCTAAGGGTTTCCAAGCTTGATTCAAGGCTCCAACAACACCTACAAACTTTCTTTGATTCACAACACAAGTAAGCTCTCTTTCTTTCTTCTCTTTTCTTGCAAACTTTATTTACCATTGATATGATTCTCTTCAAAACTGAATAATGGTTGTTGCTAATGGTTAGAATCATGCTTAGGGAGGTTTAGAAACATGTTCCCATTAATTTCCAAGCAAAACCAAGCTTAAAACACAAGATTGCACACACTTTGGTTCCAAAATCACTATTCATCTCACAAAAATCCAACATTGCAAAACCTTGTCCCATTTTCAAACCAAATTGAATTTTAACATAAAACAAATTTCTACAAGACTGATTCACTATGGAGAAGGTGTCCCATCTTCTCTCTTGCTTGCTGAACTTTCACCTTGAAAATGTCAAAATGATAGATTTTCACCAAATGAAGCATCTCAACATGTTTCTCCAAGTCTTATGCACATGCTAGTATGTTCGAATCACAATTTCGCTAAAATCGAAATTTTCCAAAAATTTACAAAAATGCCTTTCATCTATCAAATACATACAAGGACTAATCCCAATGCAATTTCTTCTTTTGTTTCAATAGGTTCACTATGCCTAGAGGAGGGCGACGAGTTGATATGGGTCGAGGACACGTTCCACGATCGGAGGTTACAGACGAGGAGCATTTCACTACTGCTATGGCCGAGTTTCTATTTGAGTACTACTTCCACGACATACCGATCGAGCATGGATGGTTGGTTGTCTTGGATGACTTAGAGACATTCCATATACGAGAGAGACTGGGGGCTATGGATTGGCTACTACACTTGCACACTAAGGCATATCCGGTCTATCCAGATCTCGTCAGGTACTTCTATAGTAACCTAACCTACCGCTTCAAGGATGACCCACGAGATGGTTCTAGGATTGTCATGGAGTCTATGGTTTGGGGGTACACAGATCAGTTTCACTACTAGGACATTGTCTCGCATCTTGGATGTCTCGAACGTACTGGATTCCCGCTGGTACCGACTTCACTGAGGCTCTCCTTCCATACGAGGCACACGAGGTATGCATGACTCTATGGGATGACATTGGCTGTTATATGCCTCGGAGTGGCACTGCGATGCGTCCTTCAGCTCGGGTTATCGCTCGCATCGTCGGGCGAAACATTATTCCGAAGGCAGGGCACCACAGCAAGGTGTTAGCGATGGAGGCATTGGTCATCTACAGCTTGTACACTGGGGTGCAGATAGACTTAGCCTACGTCATGCAAAATGTCATAATAGATCAAGTTGAGTTTCCCGAGGATAGGAACTTGGCTTTTGGTTTACTCTTGACACTCATTTTCGAGCACTTTGATGTGGACTTGGAGGATACACCTGTGAAATCCCCCATATTTCTACCCCTTTAACCCGTGGTTTCAAGACCAAGAATCAGGGCCTCGAGTCGGCGACAACTGGGGGCCATTCAATTTGATCCCGAAGGATTGGAAATTGAACCAATGTTGGTGGATGACCCTTGTAATGACTCAAAAACTCTCCTAGAGTTTAAGTGAAGAGAGAAGATTAATCCCGATGGTGAAGAGTGATATTGGAACGTCCATATATCGGTGATGGAAAATATGATTGATGCGAAGGTAGCAAATCGAAGCGAAAGAACTTTCCAACGAGCCAAAAATCATCAAAATCAGAGTTCATTTGGGGGTCCAACCATGGGCCGAAAGTTTGGGCCGTTTGGGTGAACCAACCCCCATCCCATTTTCTATTTAGGGGCAAAATTGGAATTTCGGAATTTTAAACCCTATTTATGTTTTATCTCATCCATAAACGCATTTTTGGAGGCTAGAAAGACGTGGGGGCTTTGGAGAAAATGATAAACGAAAGAGAGGAGCGACTTCCATCCTTTCAAAGGTTTTTATGATCCAAATCTTCGCAAAATCACTAGGAAAGGTTAGTGTTCTTTAACCCTTCTCTTTAATCATAGTTGGTGAGAGTTTATCTTCTCTTCTTTCGTGGAGATCTTCAAAGGGAAGGTTGTTAGGTATCTTGGTTGCTTTCCTTTCTTGTATTAATGTCCCTTCCTAGTTTTGGGAGTAATTTATCTTCTCTTCTTTTGAGGGATCTGTGAAAGGGAATAATGATAGGTATCCAAGATGCTTATATTTTCTTATATTAATGTTTCCCTTGATTATGTGAGTAATGGTAAGATTCCATGCTAAGGTTGACGCATTTTTACTCTCTAGGTCACCCACGGGTGAATTATGAGAGCCAAATTTGGGGATTTTTGAGATGGTCAAATTAATCAAACTCAAGGTACCTGTAGGATCATTTTGTTGCTAATTAGACTTTCTCAAAGTTTTGTCTCGTTATAGACTCGAATTAGTGTCAAATTAGAGACCATTCACTAGTGAGGTTGAGAACTACCCTTTTTAACCTAGTTTTTAGATTTGGTTTTCGTGGGAAGATTTTAGGATATCCTTTGAAAACCAAATTGGCTCTAATTTGTGATAATTATTTTTCTTGCATGAATAGGTTAATATATCTTTACTCACTAATTTGTGGGAAGGAATTACTGATCTTTGGAGAAAAGAATCAAGTGGAAGGTGAGGAATAACCAATCCCATTATATTTAATTGATTGTTATATCTTTTGCTAAATATGAATTGCCATAATTTATGTTTATCATTATTACTTATGATGTTGCTCTTGCTTTGAAATCTATTAATGTTGTTATGATATGGAATGTGAATGTATGTGAAGGGAGAGGAGAAATATTATTATTTCCTCTACCTTGTATTTTCTGTTTGGGTTATGGGTTCGCTTATTGCCCTAGTTATGTGATTGCTTAGTTGTGGTTGGGGAATGCCTTTTTAGCATTTCTGCCATAGGATACCAGAGGAGGCAGTATGGGACGCATTCCTATGGTGCCCTTAGCTCTTTCCCTAATTACTGGTTGACATATTTAGGGCATGTCTAGAAATGTTGGGCTAGGTGACCTCTTGAGTACTACTACCCTTCCGGCAGGGGTATTGAAGCCGGTTAACCCGTGATGGTAGTGGCTGGGTCCTGTATCGAGCAAGCCCACTATCATCATAGAGAGGTAGGGTTGCATATAACAGATAAGGGCTCATGGACACTCAAGACCGGTGAAATGACCCGTGAGAGGACATGGAGACAATCCTGTCTATTATATGTGGATGATCACTGGGTTAAGGGATGTAATCCAACAGATGCCTCCCGTTGAGGATTACATTCATAGGTGGGAAGGTATTGAACCAACAAAGCACTAGGCGTGAGGGGAGATATCCGGACCATTGTAGTACGAGACTGTATGGTCCTGCACTCGGCTTAGGTTTGTCCTTGACACGCGCCAGATACCAATGGTGATGTGAGAGAGTGGTGACTTAATCCCCAAGCATGGCTCGATGAGACTTTTCCCAACAGACGTGCTTGAGTGCCGTGAGGGAAGAGTGATGAGACCGCCCAAAGAAGACTAGTGTATGACTTAATGCGTGTCTACTTTAGAGACTACATTATAGAGTTAGGAATCTCATATCATCACTTTGCAATTGTTTATTTATATTATTAAATGTATGTTTGTCTTTTGAATGATGACATGGAAGTTGTATGAAGATATGATGTGATTGTGTTACCTCACTGAGTTCTTTGAACTCATTCCTTTTATATGTTTTTTTTTTCTATTAGATTACACTGCAGGTTATGAGGACTTCTTCCAAATGGAGGATGCATTGTCAACATATCTTCTTGAAGGAGTGACCGAAGAAGAAGTAGATGCACACGAAGCTTCATGCAAGTGTCAAGACTGTTATTTTGGGTGAGATTCCATTAGAGAACTAGTTTAGTTCAGTTTTCCGTTGCGATGAAAATTACTCTCTTTTCTTTTCAAAACTCTTATATTATATTTTTATTTTGAAGTAATGGATGATTGTAACCATTATTTCGGTTTTGATAACTTAATATGATAAAGTTGATTTATTCTTGTCCATTTAATTATGCTATATCATGTTTTGTGTGGATTTGTCACTGAACTTAGATCTTGTGGTGTATCACCCCCACGGGTATTCGGGTATGACCGGATCCGGCTGGGTGGGGTCTGACAACACCAGTGATTCAGGGCCGAGATATAGATGAGGACATCGGCTCATGGTTGATCAGGAAGATGGGTGTGAAATCCCCCAGATTTCTACCCCTTTAACCCGTGATTTTAAGACCGAGAACCTGGGCCTTGATTTGGCGAAAATTGTGGACCATTCAATTCGATCCTGAAGGATTGGAAATTAAACAAATGTTGGTAGATGACCCTTATAATGACTCAAAAACTCTCCTAGAGTTTAAGTGAAGAGAGAAGATTAGTCTCGATAGTGTAAAAAGGGTAATTTTGGAATATCTGTAGATCAGTGATGGAGAATACGATTGACGCAAATAATGTATCAAATCGAAGATCGTCAAAAGACCTTTCTAACGAGCCAAAGATCATCAAAATCGGAGTTTGTTTGGGGGTCCAACCATGAGCCAGAAGTTTGAGCCGTTTAGGTGAACCAACCCCCATCCCATTTTCTGTTTAGGGGCAAAATTGGAAATTCGGATTTTTAAACCCTATTTATGTTTTATCTCATCCGTAAACGCATTTTTGGAGGCTAGAAAGAGGCGGAAACTTTGGAGAAAAGGAGAAACGAAAGAGAGGAGCGATTTCCATTCTTCCGAAGGTGTCTGTGATCCAAATCTTTGCAAAATCATTACGAAAGGTTAGTTTTCTTTAATGCTTCTCTTACTCACAATTTTGTGAGTATTTTCTCTCCTTTCCTTTTGAGGAATCTTGAAAGGGAAGGTTGTTAGGTATCTTGGTTGCTTTCCTTTATTGTATTAATGTCCCTTCCTAGTTTGTGGGAGTGATATCTTTTCTCTTCTATTGAGGGATCTGTGAAAGGGAATAATGATAGGTACCCTAGATGCTTATATTTTCTTATATTAATGTTTCCCTTGAGTTTGGGAGTAATGCTTTATCCTCTTGCAAACGATTTTAGAATTTTGATTCTCTAGGTCACCCACGGGTGATTTATGAGAGTCAAATTTGGGGCATTTTGATTTTGGTCAAATTTAATAAAATTGAAGGTACCCGTAAGATCCTTTTGTTGTCAATTAGCTTTCCCCAAAATTTTGTTTCATTATAAACTTCGAGTTGGTGGCAAATTAGTGACCATTCACTAGTGAGGTTGAGAACTACCCTTTTTAACCTAGTTTTCAGATTTGGTTTTTTGTGGGAAGATTTTAAGATCTCATTTGAAACCCAAATTGGCTCTAATTTGTGATAATTATTTCTTTTGCATGAATAGGTTAATATATCTTTAGTCACTAATTTGTGAGAAGGAATTATTGATCATTGGAGGAAGAATAAAGTAAAAGGTGAGGAATATACTTAACTTTATATTACATGTGTAATGATGTTAGTTACTTTTCATTATTGATATCTTGTATTGCTTTAGTATTATTTTGTGGTTATTTTATGTCTTTTGTTAAATATGAATTGCTATAATCTATGTTTATTATTACTTCTGATGTTGATCCTTGCTTTGAAATCTATTATTGTTGTTATGAAATGGAATGTGATTGTATGAGAGGAGAAATATTATTATTTCTTCTACCTTGTATTTTCTACTAGGGTTGTGGGTTCACCCATTGCCCTAGTGATATTATATGATTGTTTATATTGTGGTTGGGAATGGGGAATGCCCTTTTGTCATTTCTGCCATAGGATACCAAAGGAGGCGGTATGGGACGCATTCCTATGGTGCCCTTGGCTCTTTCCCGATTACTGATTTACATATTTAGGGCATGTCTAGAAGTGTTTGGTTAGGTGACCTCATGAGTACTACTACCCTTTCGGCAGGGGTATTGAAGCCGGTTAACCCGTGATGTTAGTGGCTGGGTCTCCGTATGTCAAGCGGGCCCACTATCATCATAGAGAGGTAGGGTTGCATATAATAGATAAGGGCTCATGGACACTCAAGACCGGTGAAATGACCCGTGAGAGGACATGGAGATCATCCTGTCCATTATATGTGGATGACCACTGGATTAATGAATGGGGTCCAACAGATGCCTCCATTGAGGATTCCATTCATAGGTGGGAAGGTATTGAACCAACAGAGCACTAGGCGTGAGGGGAAATATCCAGACCATATGTAGTACGAGACCATATGAGTTTGCATTGGGCCTAAGATTATCCTTGACACGCGCCAGATCTTATACCAATGGTGATGTGAGAGAGTGGTGACCTAATCCCCAACCATGGCTTGACAGGACTTTACACAACAACCGCGGAGAACCCAACAGACGTGCATCAGAGCCGTGAGGGAAGAGTGATGAGACCGCCCAAAGAAGACTGGTGTATGACTTAATGCGTGTCTACCATAGAGACTTCATGATAGAGTTAGGAGCATAATCATTCACATATCATATCATTGTCCTTAATTACATTATCGATATTCATGTTGTATGTGTGGTGTGGAATCTTGTGAATGAATGCATGATATGATGTTGAGTTGACCTCACTGAGTTCTGTTGAACTCATTCCTTTTACATGTCTTTTTCTATTAGATTATACTGCAGGTTATGAGGACTTCTTCCAAATGGAGGATTCGTTGCTAGTATATCTTCTTGAAGGAGTGACCGAAGAAGAAGTGGACGCACATGGAGCTTCATACCAGTATCAAGACTATTCTTTTGGGTGGGATTCCATTAGAGAACTAGTCTAGTTTAGTTTTTCGCTGCGTTGAAAATTACTCTCTTTTCTTTTCAAAACTCTGATGTTATATTTTTATTTTGAAGTAATGGATGATTGTAACCATTATTTCGGTTTTGATAACTTAGTATGATAAACTTGATTTATTCTTGTCCATTTAATTATGCTATATCATGTTTTGTATGGATTTGTCACTGAACCTAGATCTTGCGGTGTATCACCCCCACGGGCATTTGGGTATGACCGGATCCGGCTGGGTGGGGTGTGACAATGGGGCTCCACAATGCCGCCAAATCGGATGATGAGGGTGACATTGCTGAGGCACCAGAGGATGATGACTCAGAGGATGAGGATACCGATGACAATAATGATGATGATAGTGATGATGATGATGATGATGAGCATGGGGATGATGATGATCATAGAGGTGAGGATCGGGGTCAGGATGAAATTCTGAGACACGAGGAGATTCCTACTTCACGATTCTCCGAGGTTGGAGGTCCATCTCACACAACTTCTGAGGCTCCAGGTGTGGCTTCTCATCTGTCATCGATTCATTCCATACTTGAGAGGATCGAGGCTTGTCAGGAGGCTATAGAGGCTGGACAAAGGAGGATGGAGCCATACATGTGCACCCTAGGTGAGAGGTTTGCATGACTGGAGGAGGAGTTCAGATCTAGGAGGGATTAGATAGATCGTCGGAGTCGATCACCTAGATAGATAGTACTAGGAGTTTCCTTTTATGATTTCTTGGATGTATTTCTTTTCAGACTTGTAAAAATTTCTTATGTGATTAATGAAGTTTAGTTGTTTCGTTTACATTATTGTGTCTTATTCAACAATCAATTTATGCTTCATTAATTAGGTTGCTAGTCCAGGTTATCTATTATTCACCTCTAAGAGCACTTGAGTCACTTTTTGGATCTGTGACTCGGAATGTTCTGTTATCGTTTATGTGGTCGGAGTTCCACTTGATCTTGAGCTTTGATACCAATCTGTCACATCCACCCAGCCAATACCCTATCTGGCATACCCGGGAATGTGATCCACAATCCAAGGATCAAGCATCGAGGGACCATGCCTCCCACATACGCGATAACACAATCATGAACAATGATAATCAAGGTAAAAACAATAAATAACAGATATCATGAATAAGACAAGAACAGATAACCAGAGTGCGGAAATAAATGATACCAAGTGTATAAATATAATCATAAGAAAGAGAAAATGAGTGAAAGTTACTCTCTCAAAGGCAGCGAAAAAGTAGTAAAATCAAGTTAAGTTACAATCCCATATCTAAAGAGTAACTCAAAGAAAGTTAATTACATATCCCAAATGTTTAACAAAAATCCAGGGAAATGGGGCACTAACCAAGGGTTTCTTCTATCTTAATAATTGTTTCTTCAAAAGTGTGGACGAAGAAAGCCCAGCACAGCCGCTCCCTTAGCATAGTGGGGCTAACCCTGGTACGTAAAGTAATCCTCTTCAGCACCAAAACTTTGATCTTCACTGTAGCTACCACCCGGAGGGTAGTATGAGGGATCGAAGTCCGTCTCATAGAGTGTGCCATCGGAGTCTTCAAAACCTGCAGGAAGATCTAACAACATTGGCACAAAATGAATGAGTTCAAAAGAACTCAGCAAGGCAGTTATTCCATAATTCATAACCATATAAGTACAAATCATTACATGATGCAATATGATATGAAACATATGATGCAAATATGATTCTAACTCTATGAATGCTAGTCTCTATGGTAGACATGCTTTAAGCCATAGCACCATACTTCTTTGGGTAGGTCTCAATCAGTCAAGCCGGTGAAAAGTGGGTCCTGCATCCCTCTCGGACAAATCCATGTTGGGGTTTTGGTCACCGCTCTCTCACATCACCATTTGGTCTAAGTATTGGCGCATGTCAAGATAAAGCCTAGCCCAATGCAAGTCATCTACTCAGTCGTATCAAGTCAAATCCGGATACGTCGAAGCTCTCACGTCCTCTCACGGATATGACCCACCGATCTTCGAGCGCCCGTGAGCCCAAGTCTAGCTATTTGCAACCCTACCAATAAATAGCCCTTTTCTGGTATCCGTAGCATGGTTTATGTCCTCCCCAGGGTTGGTTACCAATCTTGAGCGCCCATCAAACCATACACTACCATGGGTCGTTCATTCTCAATGCTTTTCCGATTCGGGTCTGACACAACAAGGATAATCCTAGCCACACAACTAGACAATCCTATGTATGTCATCCAATAACCCGAAAAAGTGTCGATAGGCACCTTCGGCGAACATCCCTACTATTCCCTCCGATGCCCAAGGACAGAAGCGTCAATAGAACACTTCCCAATACCAAGTTATACCTAAGCAATCACATACTCAAGTCCATCGTATCTCATACATTTGATACATCATCATGATAAAAGTTAAATCATAACATCGAAATGATCCATCATAAATACAAGTAACAAGAATAATAAATCATTATGACAAGAGTATATGAAATCACAATACTATTGTTCTAAAACATGTATAGCAGTTCTATGATATTCAAAAGCAATTAGGAGACTATGTTCACTAAGTATAAGCACCAAAACATAAGTACATAGCCTGTGTTTATGGAGATAACCATCCTTACCTTATGTTGAGTTGATGACGAATCAAGAGTTACCAAGGAATGATCCAAGAGTAGTGTTAAGTGTCACGCCCTCCCAGCCGGTACCCTATCTGGCATACCCGAGAGTGTGATCCACAGCCCGAAGATCAGGTATCGAGTGATCAACCTCCCACATAAGCAATAACATAATCACGAACAACCATAACAAGAGTGCGGAAGATAAATCATAGATCCAATAATGAAAGAATGAATCATAAACGAAACGGAATAATAGATATAATCAGAGTGTCAACAGATAAGTAAAGTGAAGCAAAAATCCCACTTTACATCCAGCGGAAAAGTAGCTCGAAAGAATAAACTAGATAAAAGCTAATCCCAGTAGCAAGTACATTGGGTAACTAAATTATTCTCCACTTTGTAGACGACATCCTTGTAGGTGTAGATCTCATAAATAGCACAAGGACGCTTCCACTCAATGGTCGGACTAAGCATTGTACGGAGCATAACCACCCGCGGAATCTTCAGAGTAATTGTGGTAACCGCAATCACCTTCCCTGGAGATATGTCTCTTCGCCTTGCGCTTCCTCGTAGGGACCGTCATAGTATTCCGTACTGCGGGATAGTCTAACAACATTGTACAATAAAGGAATGAGTTTCGAAGAAACTCGGTAAAGCGATTAAAATCCATAATAACATATATGGCGAGAATTCCGGAACAATCATAAATGCAATATGATATGAGTCAAACAATGAATGAATGATTCTAACTCTATGTATGCTGGTCTCTATTAGGCGGACATGCTTTAAGTCATAGCACCGTACTTCGGGAGGAAAGTCTCAATCACTCATCATCAGTTGGTAATGGGTCCGGCATCCCTCGGGACAAACCTTGGCGGGGGGTTAAGTCAACACACTCTCTCACAACCATTTGGTATAAGTCTTGGCGCATGTCGGGGTAATACCTAGCCAAATGCAAGTCTTCTACTTGGTTACATCAAGTCGGATCCGAGATACTTCCATTCCTCGTCCCCGACGATCCTTTCCGGTATCCTTCACACTAGAGTCCTCATAGTCCCTGACTACGGACTCACCAACCCTATTGGTCATCCACATATGGCAAACGGGAAGCTCTCACGTCCTTTCACGGGTTGGTTACCGGTCTTAAGCGCCCGTGAGCCCAAGTCTAACCATATGCAACCCTACCAATAAATGGCCCCCACAATGTGATTCCTGTCCTCTCACGGGTTGGTTACCGGTCTTGAGCGCCCATGAATCCCCATTGCTACCACGGGTCGTTCGGTCTCAATACCCCTCCGATTAGGGTCGACATAACAGGGACATCCTAGCCAAACACTACTAGACAATCCTAGATATGTCATCCAACAGTTTAGGAAGGTGTCCGAGAGGGCATCTCCGGAAACATCCCATAATATTCCCGTAGTAGTCCAAGGACAGAAATGTCAAAAGGACACCCCTCCTTCCCAAACCATACGTAAGCATACACATGCATCAATTCATATCATCACATATATGGTAACTCCATATATGGAAAGAAATCAATATTTACAAACATTTGTATAACATTGGTAAGTAAATCATACATGAATCAATTCAATATGAATAAGTAATGCTACTGTAATCAAAGTTATGCAACAGTAGTATATCATTGTAAGAATCTAATTTAGGAAACATATTAATGATATTCAAATATAGAAACTAGATTCATGCTATCTATGTAATTAAGGAAATAACCATCCTTACCTTTTATAACTCGCAAAGAATCCTAAGAAATCAAGTAAGATCTTGGCAAACTTGAGAAGAAGGTCCTAAACAAGTATATACACATATTAGGAAAGATCCCTAACAGAAAATATAGCAAAGCATCCGAAAGCAGACCAATTCGGAGTTGCTTGTACTCATTGGTCGAGTGGATTGGTCGAGTGGTCCAGTCGACCAATCAGTCGACCAATGCGACGATAAGCTTAGAAAATCAGAGTTTTGAGATATGAAATCCGAATTTGATGGTTCAAGAGGGTACTAATCAAGGGGTAGACTACATCAATAGTATTCTAGCATATAGGGGACCTCAAAACACTAATCAAATCAAGGTATCAAGACCCAAATTAGGAAACAAAAAGTTACCATAAATAAATCAAACATGGATCTTGATGAAGTTTGAAATAGAAAACAAGGACAAGAACAATAGGAAGATGGATCATTGCTTTCAGTAATGAAAACATGAAAACATGCATAGGTCTTCATGGTATAAGGCTTAGAAGCATAAATCTAAATAAGGAAATAAAACCTACCATATATGTACTATCATGCATCATGAAGAACACATAGCAAGGTAGAAGAGAACAACTAGAATTCTATGGATTATGGATCAAAGAAAGAAAACACAACCATTAACCACTAACATGATCAATGAAAGAAGATCCAAAGAGATCAGAATTCAGATTAGGAAATTAACAGATTAAATCATGGTTTGATCATGAATCCTTCAAAAGCTTGCAATGATCATGGTTAAGATCATTGTTCTAGCCTTTAATCCTTAGGATGATCATGAGAACATGTTCGAGAGATGTTTGCAACAGAGGATGCAGCATCTCTTCTACTGTCTCAACTCAAAAAGGAAAGAAAAACAAAGATGTAGGAGAAGAAGAGAGAGTAGACATACCTTTTGATGCAAAAAGAAGAGTTCCGACGAAGATCCGCCAAGAAAACTCCAAGGATGCAAGAGAGATGACTTGCAGAGGTCTTTGGTTCGTTCCGGAGGGTTTGGAGGCAGCAAATACGAAGTGGACTCGAGGTTAGGCTTAAATAGAGCAAGAATCAACCTAATTGCCAAAGACAAGACCCATTGGTCGAGTGGATTGGTCGACTGGCCCGGTCGACCAATCAGTCGACCAATGCAGATAACGAAGGCCAAAACAGGGAATTGAAGGCCCGGATCAAATCCAAACCTAAAGGGGTTTTGCACACAAGTCAAGTGACTTACCTAGTAGGTAGAAATGCCTTCAAACCAAGATAGAGATCACTCCAAGTCCATCAACTAATTAGATCTTCATCAGGATTCTGTTTCCATAAATAGCACCTCATCATCAACCTTCATGGATTCAAAGCCGGACACCAAGTCCTCTCTTTGGGATGGCCCAAAGCTGACTTCTTACTTTACTTCGGGTCATCGGACCTACAAATAACAAGGTTTCCGGGTCAAGGTTAGGGCTGGGTTTCACATTCTCCCCCCTTAAAGAAATTTCGTCCCCGAAATTGAAAGCGTACTGTGCTTCCAAAGAGGTAAGGAAACTTCTCCTTCATGTCTTCTTCCTTCTCCCAAGAAGCTTCTTCAGGGGGTATGGTTCTTCCACCGAATCTTCACCAAAGGAATGGCGCGATTCCGCAGCTGCTTGTCCTTCCTATCCGAGGATTTCGGCCGGTTCTTCATCATAGGTCAAATCAGCACTAAGTCCTTCAGTGCTTGCTGCAAAATGTGTTCCGGATTCTCTATGTATTTTCGGAGCATCGAAATATGGAACACATTGTGCACACCAGCAAGAGGCGGAGGTAATGCTAATCGATACGCAACAGGTCCAACCTTTTCCAAAATCTCGAAAGGTCCAATGTAACGAGGGCTAAGCTTTCCCTTAACATTGAATCTCATCACACCCTTCATTGGTGAGACCTTCAGAAAGACTTTCTCTCCAACTTGAAATTCCAAATCGGTCCTTCTCTTATCAGCATAAGATTTCTGTCTCGATCAGGCGGACTTAATCCTTTCTCTTATCATATCTACCATAGCACTTGTAGCTTCTATCATCTCGGGACCTAAGACTTTTCTTTCACCTGTCTCGAGTCCAAGTACAAAGGTGTCCTACAAGTACTACCATACAAAGCCTTGAATGGAGCCATGCCTATTGTTGCTTGATAACTGTTGTTATAGGCAAACTCAACCAAAGCTAGGTGTTCATCCCAATTACCACCCATATCCACCACACAAGATCCGAGCATGTCTTCCAATGTCCGAATTGTCCGCTCGGATTGTCCATCGGATCGTGGATGATGAGCTGTACTCAAGTTCAATTGGGTTCCCAAGGCCTTCTGCAAACTATTCCAAAACCTTGAGGTGAACCTAGGATCACGATCCGAGACAATACTCAATGGCACACCATGCGGACGAACCACATTATCCACATAAAGCCCGGCTAGCTTATCCGGAGTATGAGTGATCCTCATAGGAATGAAATGGGCTGATTTGGTCAACCTATCAACAATCACCCACACAGTGTCATTGCCTTTACTTGTCCGAGGCAAGCTAGTCACAAAGTCCATGGAAATATCTTCCCACTTCCAACTAGGAATAGGAAGGGGTTGAAGTAATCCAGAGATGGAGGTTGTCGAACGGCTTTCACACGTTGGCAAGTCTCACACTTGGCAACAAAATCGTCAACATCCGCCTTCGGACCAATCCACCAAAAATGTTCCTTCAAGTCCTTGTACATCTTGGTGCTTCCCGGGTGTACTGATAAAGACCGATCGGTGTGCTTCCTTCAATATTTCTTTCTTAACTTCATCGTTTGCGGGCACACACAGTCTTCCTCTAAACAACAAAGCACCATCCATGGATATACCAAAGTCGGGGTCCGACTCGGGATTCGAAGAAATCTTCTCAACTTTGGTCAAAAACTCTTGATCGAACTCTGCAGAGCAACAATCTTATCTCTAAGACCAGATCTTGCCGTCATGGCGAAAGAATAAAATCGGACTTCTCGGGAACGATTTCCAAGTCAAAACTCTCAATAGAAGACCACAATGGTAAACTCAAAGCATTCAAATCCAAAGTCTTCTTCCGGTTCTTCCTACTAAGAGCATCAGCTACAACATTTGCTTTCCCAGGATGATACTGAATATCACAATCATAATCGGAGACGAGTTCCAACCATCTCCTTTGTCTCATGTTCAACTCCTTTTGGGTAAAGAAGTACTTCAAACTCTTATGATCCGTGAAAATGGCAATCTTCTCACCGTAAAGATAATGTCTCCAAATCTTCAAAGCAAAGACAACGGCGGCAAGTTCTAGATCGTGAGTGGGGTAATTCCGCTCATAATCCTTCAATTGCCGAGAAGCATAGGCTACGACCTTGCCATGTTGCATCAAGACACAACCCAAACCAATCTTTGACGCATCGGTATAAATCTGTCATACCACCGGAACTATCGGGTATAGTCAAAACCGGGGCACTTGTCAATCTATCCTTCAACTCTTGGAAATTCTTCTCACAGGCGTCGACCAAACAAACTTCTCTTCTTTCCTGGTCAACTTAGTCATAGGAGCAGCCAACCGAGAAAAGTTCTCAATAAACCTTCGGTAGTAACCCGCCAATCCAAGAAAACTTCTTATTTCCGTTCATCGACTTCGGTCTCTCCCAATCAGCCACAGCTTGGACCTTTTCAGGATCGACACGAATACCTTCGGCTGAAACTACATGACCAAGGAAAACCACTCTCTTAAGCCAGAAATCACACTTGCTAAACTTAGCAAACAACTTCTTTTCTCGCAACCTTTGCAAAGTGAAACTTAGATGACTCGCATGCTCTTCTTCGCTCTTCGAATAGATCAAGATGTCATCAATGAAAACAATCACAAACTTATCAAGCACATCATGAAATACTCGGTTCATGAGGTCCATGAACACCGCAGGAGCATTGGTCAATCCGAAAGGCATGACTCTAAACTCGTAGTGACCATACCGCGTTCGGAAAGCTGTCTTGAAGATATCACTAGACTTCACTTTCAATTGGTGATATCCGGACCTTAAGTCAATCTTTGAGAACACAACTGCACCCTTCAACTGATCGAAGAGATCATCGATTCTGGGCAGCGGATATCTATTCTTGATAGTCAACTTATTCAACTCACGGTAGTAAATGCACAAGCGCATACTAGCGTCTTTCTTCTTGACGAACAAGACCGGAGCTCCCCAAGGTGACACACTAGGCTGTACGAAACCTCTATCAATGAGCTCATTCAACTGATTTTGCAACTCTTTCAACTCGGTAGGAGCCATCCTATACGGAGCTTTAGATACGGAGCGGCACCGGGGACGAGATCAATAGAGAATTCGACATCTCTGTCCGGAGGCACTCCCGATAGATCATCGGGGAAGACATCAACAAAGTCGCAGACAACTCGACTTCATCGACTCTTTTCTCTACTATACCCTTGCCTTCGGATGAAGCATCATCCACTAGGGCATAGACTTGCATCGGTCATACAAAGACCTTCTTACAAACCCTTCTCTTTTCACCTTGAAATTCAAAGACCGGACTTCCACATATATGGAACTGAATCTTCTTTGAGGAACAAAGGAACACAGCTTTATGGGCTGTCAACCAATCAATTCCCAAAATAACATCGAAGTCCTTCATGTCAAGAATCACAAAATTGGCTTCCAAGTTCTTTTCACCAATCAACACAGGACATTTAGATAACCCCTTATCTAGTTTCACAACAGACCAGTAGGTGTACTAATCAATAAACAACTAGACAACTTCTCGGGGATTAGGTTAGTCTTCTTGATGAATGCGAGATGACATGAACGAATGAGATGCACCCGTATCAAATAAGACAAATGCAAAATAGAAGCGACTAACAATGTACCTGTAATCACATCATGGCTTGGATCCCGCTCAGATCGAAATACCGAAAACTCTACCGCAGGGAGGAGCAGGAGCACTCTTCACCATCAAGGGCAGGGGGGCTGCTGGGCGGGCCGCCCGGACAGGCACGAGCAAAATGACCAGCTTGCTTGCGGTAGAAGCAAACAGGATTGCTGGATCCAACAGGGTGGCTGCAACAGAGGACTTCGAACAAAAGGCCTTGCACTCGCACTTGCACTTGCACTAGCATTTGCTGGTGATCGGTTTCCGCCATATCTTTTAAACCGGCCGGGCTGCTGAAAACCCGTGTTCGACCTACACTCTTAGCCCGAAAGGTAGGAGTGGGGTAGGGTGTAGGTCTCACATAACGACGGTCATTGCGATCCACCAAACCAGAATTCCTTGATCGCCAAGGCTTTTGCACACGAGCACTTTCCTTCTCTCGTTTTCTTCCAACTTCTTCGAGTTCCGCACCACTTGAGCATAGCTCACAATAGGCTGGACCGTGAGGTAAGCTTTAATGGCAGGCGCAGTCCTTTGAAGAACTTCTTTGCTTTGGCGAGGTCTTCCTTCAAAGAATCTGGAGCAAAGAAATGAAGCTCCTCGAACTTCTGTTGGTACTCCAACACAGACAAAGTTCCTTGAGTCGAATCATAAACTCCGCTTCCTTTGCATCCTTCACCGCCTCGGGAAAGTAGTTCATACAAAAAGCCTCTTTGAATAACTCCCAAGTTACAACTCCCGCATGCAAACCTTCCAAAACAGACGAGTGGAAATCCACCATGCATCAGCTTCTTGTTGCAACTTCGCTCAAAGCAAACAAAATCTTCCGAGCTTCCGAGCATTGCAGATGCCGGAAAGCCTTCTCCAACTCACGAAGCCACTTGTTAGGAAACAAGGGGTCCTTGGTAACTCCAAGAAAAGTGGGTACTTGCATCTTCGGAAAACTCTCCATCAAAGTAGTATGAGGAGTTCCAGCTAAACCTCCCGCATTCAGGATGCGGCATGAGGATTCACATTAGCACCAGCCCGGGTCTCATTATGCAGAGTCATGAAACCCACCAACATCTCGGTTGAACCGAGCTGCTTGTCGTCGCATCATATTGCCCATGATATTGGCAATATCTCTCGAAACTTCCAACATTCGGGGCACCAGGGATCTCATGAGTACCCCGATCAGCATTTGGTATCTCACCACCTCCATGAGGTACTTCACCACCTCCCCGAGGTACTTCACCACCACCATGACCACTGGATTCACCACGCCCACTTCTCGGAGTAACCATTCCCGCAAAACCGAGAACATCAAAATACCGAATTTCAAGATTCAACATAAACCACAAGTCCAAATGATTTGAAAACTTAAATCATGATCAAATATATCCATATAGTCATCAAACAATATTCCATAAGGCAAAAATCACATTTTCCAAAAATTCAACAGCAAATGAGGTCACTGTGACCATTGGTCGAGTGGTTGGTCGAGTGACCCAGTCGACCAATCGATCGACCAATGAAGACAGAAATACGAAAATTCGCATTATAAGCCTCATTTCCACATTCCAACCTCATTCTAACTTCTTCCAAAGGTGAGAGAGCTCTAGGGAAAATATCCAAGTGTTCCCACAAGTGTTCTTGAGGTGATTTAGTG
Source organism: Hakea prostrata (assembly GCF_041222555.1). NCBI lineage: Eukaryota > Viridiplantae > Streptophyta > Magnoliopsida > Proteales > Proteaceae > Hakea > Hakea prostrata. The sequence continues at coordinate 16,612,163 of NC_142605.1, forward strand.
CTTCAACAACAACACCACAACACACCATCTTCAAAACAAGGTAAATCTCTCATTCTTTCTTCCATTTTCATCTTCTCATGCTTGCATTTCAATAAAACTATGCTTTACTTGTATCCAATGCTAGAAATCATGCTTAGGAATGCTTAGAAACATATTCCCTAGGTTTTAAACACAATGCCATGCATAGACAACAAGTTTTAACACATTTGGTGCTCATCTCGCAAAGTTTTATACCGAAATCGATATCTTTAGAAAAATTTCGTTTTCTCTCAAACCGCTTGAAATTTTCGCACGAGATCAAATGCTACATGCTCAAGATGACATTGTAGATAGGTCCATACAATTTGATTTAACCAATTTCAACTTTTCAAAAATCCAATTTTGACCTAAATTGCAAAATCCCCAAATTTCTTCTTGCTGAATTTTTCGCTTTAATCCAAGTTTTCGATCGATTTTCATCAAAACAACTTCATAGGCATGAAATTCCAAGTATTGTGCACATGCTAGTATGTTCAAATCAAATTTCCCCCAAATTTGAAATTTTCCGAAAAATTACGAAAATACCCTTTTTGGCTAAAATCTTGAAATAGCACTAATTGGAAATGTCTCTTGTCTCTTTCACAGATACATCATGCAGAGGGGAGGACGAGGAGGAGGTAGAGGTAGAGGTCGCATCGTAGGTGCTCTCGGGGGCAGGGGTCGGGTTCCTTTCGAGCCCGAGAGAGGAGGTTAGGAGACCGGACCTATTTGACACACCTCGAGGCCGAGTTTCGTACGAGGCCTACTTCAGCTATTGTAACATCGAGATGGGGCGTCTACTTCACTTACGCCAGCTCGGGAGCCTTCAGGATCCGGCAGAGGTTCGACACCTTACGGTGGACTCACCTCTTCACCGAGGATTTGCCGGTATACCCGGAGCTAGTGAGGTTGTTCTTCAACGAACCTTACTTACACAGAGGAGGCTCGGGGCCGGGGACATCCACTCGGACTTGTCCTCGGGAGCAGGGTCCATCGGACACGTATTCGTTTCTCCACCCGGACATCGGCCGAGATCCCGCAGGTCCCTTACTACCCACATCGGTGTGTGTGGATACCTGCCGGAGCAGACTGGACAGCCATCCGATGCCGTACGAGCTTCGCGAGATATGCTCTACGCTATGGGATAGCCGCCGATGCTTCACACCGAGGACTAGCGGACTGATGACGGGTTCTGCACGTATTATCGGTCGCATAGTCGGCCGAAACATCATGCCGAAAGCCGGACATCACCATCGGGTCACGGTGATGGAGGCCTTGGTCATTTACCGCATCTACATGGGCTTCGAGATCGATCTTTCCTACATCATTCAGCAGGTCATGCTGGACTTAGTTCTCGCGGCCTAGCATGCGGAACCTTTGCTATGGGAGGCTTCCGACTTTGATCTTCGGGCATTTCGGGGTGAGTTTCGAGGATACTCCGATGGACACTAGATCACGGGGATACCCCATTGGGACTCGGACCATTCGACGGATGAGACTACATCGCTAGAGAGATCTCCTGGTCCGGAGGGTGAGGATGATGATGAATCGGAGGATGAGGATGAGGGATCCGAGGATGGAGGAGAGGATATCGGTCCCGATAGTGATGATCAGGCCGGAGATGATACGATATGCGCGAGGCTGAGCTCGTGCATCACGAGTTTCCTTCATCACATTTCGAGGCGGTGGCCCTTCACATGCGGTTCCCGGAGACTTCAGATCTTGGTGCACAGATGAGATCGATGACTTCCATGCTAGAGAGGATGGAGGTCGGACAGAGCAGATGTACGAGAGGATGGAGTCTCGACAGACAGGATAGAGCATCGGGTGACTCACCTAGCGAGAGGAGTTCGGAGCATATAGAGATCGAGTAGATCACCTAGATAGACGTACCTTAGGATTTTCCATTTATGCTTTTCGGATGTAATCATTGTAAAAACTTTTGAAATTAATGAAGTTCATTTTGTTTCTCTTTAATTATTGTATGTTATGCACTTTTCTTTTCCTTGCATTAGTGTCATTTGTTCAAGTATAATTATGGTATGTTATTCAGAAATGTTCTGTTATGCCTCAAAGTTCAAGTTTCTAATTCAGTGTTCTATTATTCACCTCTAAGAGTAGAAGAGTCACTTCGGATCAATGACTCAGGAATGTTCAGTTGTTGCCTTTTGTGGTTAGGATCTCCTCGAACCTTGGGCTCGATACCAATCATGTCACGCCCTCCCAGCCGGTACCCTATCCGGCATACCCGAGAGTGTGATCCACAGCCCGAAGATCGGTATCGAGTGATCAACCTCCCACATAAGCAATAACATAATCACGAACAACCATAACAAGAGTGCGGAAGATAAATCATAGATCCAATAATGAAAGAATGAATCATAAACGAAACGGAATAATAGATATAATCAGAGTGTCAACAGATAAGTAAAGTGAAGCAAAAATCCCACTTTACATCCAAAGGAAAAGTAGCTCGAAAGAATAAACTAGATAAAAGCTAATCCCAGTAGCAAGTACATTGGGTAACTAAATTATTCTCCACTTTGTAGACGACATCCTTGTAGGTGTAGATCTCATAAATAGCACAAGGACGCTTCCACTCAATGGTCGGACTAAGCATTGTACGGAGCATAACCACCCGCGGAATCTTCAGAGTAATTGTGGTAACCGCAATCACCTTCCTGGAGATATGTCTCTTCGCCTTGCGCTTCCTCGTAGGGACCGTCATAGTATTCCGTACCTGCAGGATAGTCTAACAACATTGTACAATAAAGGAATGAGTTTCAAAGAAACTCGCAAAGCGCTTAAAATCCATAATAACATATATGGCAGAATTCCAGAACAATCATAAATGCAATATGATATGAGTCAAACAATGAATGAATGATTCTAACTCTATGTATGCTGGTCTCTATTGGCGGGCATGCTTTAAGTCATAGCACCGTACTTCAGAGGGAAAGTCTCAATCACTCATCATCAGTTGGTAATGGGTCCGGCATCCCTCGGGACAAACCTTGGCAGGGGGTTAAGTCAACACACTCTCTCACAACCATTTGGTATAAGTACTTGGCGCATGTCGTGGTAATACCTAGCCAAATGCAAGTCTTCTACTTGGTTACATCAAGTCGATCCAGATACTTCCATTCCTCGTCCCCGACGATCCTTTCCGGTATCCTTCACACTAGAGTCCTCATAGTCCCTGACTACGGACTCACCAACCCTATTGGTCATCCACATATGGCAAACGGGAAGCTCTCACGTCCTTTCACGGGTTGGTTACCGGTCTTAAGCGCCCGTGAGCCCAAGTCTAACCATATGCAACCCTACCAATAAATGGCCCCCACAATGTGATTCCTGTCCTCTCACGGGTTGGTTACCGGTCTTGAGCGCCCATGAATCCCCACTTGCTACCACGGGTCGTTCGGTCTCAATACCCCTCCGATTAGGGTCCGACATAACAGGACATCCTAGCCAAACACTACTAGACAATCCTAGATATGTCATCCAACAGTTTAGGAAGGTGTCCAGAGGGCATCTCCGGAAACATCCCATAATATTCCCGTAGTAGTCCAAGGACAGAAATGTCAAAAGGACACCCCTCCTTCCCAAACCATACGTAAGCATACACATGCATCAATTCATATCATCACATATATGGTAACTCCATATATGGAAAGAAATCAATATTTACAAACATTTGTATAACATTGGTAAGTAAATCATACATGAATCAATTCAATATGAATAAGTAATGCTACCGTAATCAAAGTTATGCAACAGTAGTATATCATTGTAAGAATCTAATTTAGGAAACATATTAATGATATTCAAATATAGAAACTAGATTCATGCTATCTATGTAATTAAGGAAATAACCATCCTTACCTTTTATAACTCGCAAAGAATCCTAAGAAATCAAGTAAGATCTTGGCAAACTTGAGAAGAAGGTCCTAAACAAGTATATACACATATTAGGAAAGATCCCTAACAGAAAATATAGCAAAGCATCCGAAATGCAGACCAATTCTGAGTTGCTGTACTCATTGGTCGAGTGGATTGGTCGAGTGGTCCAATCGACCAATCAGTCGACCAATGCAGATGAGCTTAGAAAATCAGAGTTTTGAGATATGAAATCCGAATTTGATGGTTCAAGAGGGTACTAATCAAGGGGTAGACTACATCAGTAGTATTCTAGCATATAGGGGACCTCAAAACACTAATCAAATCAAGGTATCAAGACCCAAATTAGGAAACAAAAAGTTACCATAAATAAATCAAACATGGATCTTGATGAAGTTTGAAATAGAAAACAAGGACAAGAACAATAGGAAGATGGATCATTGCTTTCGGTAATGAAAACATGAAAACATGCATAGGTCTTCATGGTATAAGGCTTAGAAGCATAAATCTAAATAAGGAAATAAAACCTACCATATATGTACTATCATGCATCATGAAGAACACATAGCAAGGTAGAAGAGAACAACTAGAATTCTATGGATTATGGATCAAAGAAAGAAAACACAACCATTAACCACTAACATGATCAATGAAAGAAGATCCAAAGAGATCAGAATTCAGATTAGGAAATTAACAGAGATTAAATCATGGTTTGATCATGAATCCTTCAAAAGCTTGCAATGATCATGGTTAAGATCATTGTTCTAGCCTTTAATCCTTAGGATGATCATGAGAACATGTTCAGAGATGTTTGCAACGAGAGGATGCAGCATCTCTTCTACTGTCTCAACTCAAAAAGGAAAGAAAAACAAAGATGTAGGAGAAGAAGAGAGAGTAGACATACCTTTTGATGCAAAAAGAAGAGTTCCGACGAAGATCCGCCAAGAAAACTCCAAGGATGCAAGAGAGATGACTTGCAGAGGTCTTTGGTTCGTTCCAGAGGGTTTGGAGGCAGCAAATACGAAGTGGACTCGAGGTTAGGCTTAAATAGAGCAAGAATCAACCTAATTGCCAAAGACAAGACCCATTGGTCGAGTGGATTGGTCGATCGGCCCAATCGACCAATCAGTCGACCAATGCAGACAAAGAAGGCCAAAACAGGGAATTGAAGGCCCGGATCAAATCCAAACCTAAAGGGGTTTTGCACACAAGTCAAGTGACTTACCTAGTAGGTAGAAATGCCTTCAAACCAAGATAGAGATCACTCCAAGTCCATCAACTAATTAGATCTTCATCAGGATTCTGTTTCCATAAATAGCACCTCATCATCAACCTTCATGGATTCAAAGCCAGACACCAAGTCCTCTACTGGGATGGCCCAAAGCTGACTTCTTACTTTACTTCGGGTCATCGGACCTACAAATAACAAGGTTTCCGGGTCAAGGTTAGGGCTGGGTTTCACATTAAGACCCTAAATAAACATAAAAAAGAGATTAGAGAAGAAATCGGGAAGATCGGATGTTGAACGGGTAAAAACTGGTTGAAGTTGCTGTCAGCAACAAGTTTGGTCGATGCTCTTGGTCGCTGGCATCGACCAAGGATGATCGACCAAAATAGTTTCGGGATTGCATAATGGGTTTTGGGGATTTTGGCCAGAAATTGGTCTTCCGGGGCTCGGATCGATCTGGAACTTGGAGGATGCTTAAGAACAGTATGAGAACACTACAAATCAAGAATTAACATAATCTAATGTCCAAATAGAAAGCCCCAAATTGTTTTAGCTACTAAGTTCAATAGACAAGAATCATAGCATGGATTGAAATCAATTGCATTTGCATTGGAAAGGCATGCATTAGCTAGGGGAACTCATAGGAATTGAATTAGGATCATATGCTAGTGGTAACATAGACATAACACACTATATACTTTAGTTTTTTGCAAGAAAGCATGAAGTTAAGAAGAAAATCAAGGAATGCATATGCAAGGCTTGAAATGAGAGCATGGCATCAATGGACAAAGGAGAGAATCATAGTTTAAGCAAGAGTGAACACTTGGAGTGATGGTTGTAGCACCATCTCCAAGGTTTCAACAGCAATAGAAGGAGTAGAAAAAGTAGAAAATAATAGAATAGAGAGTGAGAGTGATGAATCATACCTTGTAGTTGTTGATGGAGGCAAGGAACAATGATTGACAATGATTTGGGTGGAATCTGCCTAAGAGGTGCTTTGGGAGCTCTCCCCATGTTTTCAGGAGTGATACTGATTAGAATAGGGCTCAAAACACGAGGCTAGTATAAATAGAATAGGGAATATTCCAAAGAATCATTAACTTCGAGTCTGGGAAACTTAAGTCGATGGTCTTGGTCGATGGCATCGACCAAAGAGGATTGACCAAAACAGGTTTCAACAGAAAATCCAGAATTAGTTCAGCAACTTTGGGCAGTGATTTGGAGGGGCTATACAGGATCAAATTGAGTGGGGTTTTCTTCTACAAGTAAATCAAGAAGTCTAGTTTCGGGAAATACCTTCGGATCGTGCACGGGAGTCCAGTAGGTACTTCAACTAATTCACTCTTCCTCGATGCGCAGATTCTCGCCAAACACCGACAATGTACTCAAGTAAGGGGTATCATCGTCAATGTCCATGGGCTCGGACTCCGACTCAAAATTATCAATCAAAAGGGTCCACAAGTCTCGTCTACCACAGCTTCGGGTCTTCGGACCTATAAACAACAATGGATCCGGGTTAGGGTCAGGGTTAGGATAGGGCTGGATTTTACATCAGTCCCACAACTTCTTCCAAACGAAACTAGGCAACTCATATGGCAAGGAATAAATAAGAGCAATGCACAAGCAATAATAAATTAACAGCAGGAGTTAAAGGCTAAGAGTAACGTACCGGTCACGACATCTTGGTTCGGCTCTAAGTCGCTTCCAACTATGCTATACACTTTACTAGCAGGAGGGGCTTGAACTTGCTTTGCAACTAAAGCATCTTGAAGACCTAATTTACGAGGGCATAGGTGGGCAGGATGTCCTGTTTGTTGGCAGAAATAATAGACAAGCTCTCTCTGTCCTACAGGTTGCACTGGCGCTAAAGTCTTTGAGTCACTGGCCTTGGGTTTGCATAGATTGGCTCGATGTTTGGATTCCCAACACCTTGTCCCACAGTCCGGGGCTGAAAAGTCGAGGTGGGATATGGTGTAGGTCTAGTGAACTTCCCGTTGGTCCTGTCAATATAACCTGAACTTCTACTCGGCAGGGATCTCAGGTGACTAAACTTCTCTCTCTCGGCTTCTTCAACCTTCTTCAAATTCTGCACTATCTGAGCATAGCTCTCAATCGGCAAAATGGTGAGATATGCCTTGATTAAGGGTCTCAGTCCTTTGAAGAACTTCTTCACTTTAGCTCTATCTACCTTTAGGGATTCAGGACCAAAGAAAAACAATTCCTCAAATTACTATTGATACTCAAGTACAGAGAGTGGACCTTGCGTAAGACCCATGAACTCTAACTCTTTCGCATCCTTCACAAACTCAGGGAAATAATTCTTGCAAAAAGCTTCCTTAAATACTTCCCAAGAGATACCATCGGCATGCAAGGCTTCAAGGATGGGACGGGTCGAGTTCCACCATGCATCAACTTCGTGTTGGAGCTTTTGCTCGGCGAATAGATCTTTTTGCGCTTGAGCACCGAAAGTTTCTAAAAGGTTTCTCTAATTCCCTCAGCCACGTATTAGGGAACAGAGTATCCGTTGTCACACCTATGAAGCTTAGAACTTGCAGCTTCAAAAAACTCTCCATTAATCGGGTATGAGGAGTTCCCACATACCTTTCAACATCAGGCACAACCACATGATTAGGGTTTGTCTGGGTAGTTGTACGAGTCTCATTGTGCATAGCCATAATCCCAATCAACATCTGATCAAATTGTGCACTCTACTGTTGCATCATCTTCCCCATGATATTAGCGATATCATGGATACTAATCATTGGAGGAGCACCGGGTGGATTACCAGCAGCTTGACCATTCGGAGGATTTTGGTCTTCAACACCATTAGTAGATACACCATTAGGGGCAGCCCTACTTCCATTCCGACTAGAGGAGGCACCACGATTCCCTCTTCCAACCATTCTACTAAACCAACAAAAGTAAAAAATCCACGAAAATTTCATCCAAGGTCAAACTTACATTCCCAACATGTCAAACACACTTAACTCAACTGCACATGCCATTAGAAATCCAAGCAAAGCATCAAAAATCAAATTTTCTCAAAAATGGCCAAAACCAGCAAAATTTACCCTGCTTGGTCGATGCTCTTTGGTCAATGGGGTCGACCAAAGCATTGACCAAAGGGAATCTGCACAAAAAACAGCTTTAAAGGGTCCACTTCCTTCACTTCAACTTGGAATTTTAGCTTTGGAGAAAAGGTTTTCTAGGGTTTCTAAGCCTTCCAAGGCTTGTTCAAGGTTTCAACAACTACTCTTCGTCAACATTGATTCACCACATCAAGTGAGCAACTTCACACTTCAGTTTCTTTTCAAATGTCATTACCATCAACATGATTTTCTTTTAAACTATGGAATGCTTACTGTTCTTGGTTAGAAACATGTTTAGGGACACTTAGAAACATGCTCCAACTATTTTCCGTACAATGCCATGCCTTAACAACAAGATTTTACACACTTAGTACAAATTTTCACCATTAACGTCACAAAATCCCAACTTTTGAAAAACTTGCACCATTTTCAAACCAAAAGGAATTTTGACACCAAACCACTTCCTAAATGACTGATTCAATATGAGGAAGATGCTCACACACTTCATTCGGCCAAAATTCGATTCAAAAATCACAAAACCTAGCCCAAAAGAGGATTTCTTCTTCTAAACTAGCTGAATTTTCATGTCCAAACTGCATTCTTGATGGATTTTCTTCAAACAAACCATCCCAGCATGTTTATCCAAGTCTTATGCACATGCTGGTATGTCCGAATTGCAATTTTGCCAAAATCAAAATTTTTCAAAAAATTACGAAAATGCTCTTCTTTAGAGCAAAATAGCCCAAGTACTAATCCAATTGCAATATTTCTCTTGTCTAAACAAGTTCACTATGCTTAGAGGAGGTAGGAGAGCAGACAAGGGTTGGGGACACGTTCCATGGCTGGTAGTTCTACAGGAGGGTCTTTTTTGTATTCTAGAGCCCAAATTCCTACATGAGTACTACTTCAGAGATCTACCAATCGAACACGAGCGGGTTGGTTATCTTAGATGATTTGGAGATATTCCGCATCAGACAGAGGCTTGGGGCTATGGATTGGTTGCATTTGTACACTACGGATTATCCAATCTACCTAGACCTTGTCAGGTCTATAGTAACCTGACCTTCCGTACAGAGGTAGACCCACGCGATGGTTCTAGGATCGCCATTCAGTCTATGGTCGGGGGAAGAGAGATCAGCGTCACCCCAGAGTGGTTCAATATGAGGAAGATGCTCACACACTTCATTCGGCCAAAATTCGATTCAAAAATCACAAAACCTAGCCCAAAAGATGATTTCTTCTTCTAAACTAGCTGAATTTTCATGTCCAAACTGCATTCTTGATGGATTTTCTTCAAACAAACCATCCCAGCATGTTTATCCAAGTCTTATGCACATGCTGGTATGTTCGAATTGCGATTTTGCCAAAATCAAAATTTTTCAAAAAATTACGAAAATGCTCTTCTTTAGAGCAAAATAGCCCAAGTACTAATCCAATTGCAATATTTCTCTTGTCTAAACAGGTTCACTATGCTTAGAGGAGGTAGGAGAGCAGACAAGGGTTGGGGACACGTTCCATGGCTGGTAGTTCTATAGGAGGGTCTTTTTTGTACTCTAGAGGCCAAGTTCCTACATGAGTACTACTTCAGAGATCTACCAATCGAACACGAGCGGGTTGGTTATCTTAGATGATTTGGAGATATTCCGCATCGACGAGAGGCTTGGGGCTATGGATTGGTTGCATTTGTACACTACGGATTATCCGGTCTACCTAGACCTTGTCGGTACTTCTATAGTAACCCGACCTTCCGTACGGAGGTAGACCCACGCGATGGTTCTAGGATCGCCATTCGGTCTATGGTCGGGGGAAGAGAGATCAGCTTCACCCCGCAGTACCGGCCCGCATTCTTGATGTTTTGTATGTTTGAGATTCCCACTAGCGGATCCCGGCTGGCGAGACATTACGAGGCTCTTCTTCCAAATGAGGTTTATGACATCTACATGACACTTTGGGTTGATTTCTGCTACCACGCCTACGGAGCGGCACTACGATGCGTCCTTCTCCGTCGAGTTATTGCTCCCATCATTGGGCGAAATATCATTCCAAAGGCGGGGCACCACAGCAAGGTGTCGATGATGGAGGCATTAGTCATATACAACATCTACACTGGCTTTTAGATAGACTTAGCCTACATCATGCAACACATCATGATTAACCGAGTTGAGTTTCCTGGGAACTTAGCTTTTGGTTGACTCTTGACATGCATCTTCCGAGACACAGGAGAGGACATCGGTTCCTGTTTGATCTTGAAGATGAGGCTTCACGACAAACATAGGTTAGAGGAAGAGGGTGATGTTGCTAATGATGATGACACAGAGGATGAGGATGCCGATGAGGGTGATGATGATGATGAGGATGATGAGCACGAGGATGAGGTTCCAACTCAAGGTCAGGATGATGTCGAGGATCAGGGTCAGAGTGAGATTCTGAGACACGAGAGGATTCCTACACCATGCTTCCGCAAGGTTGGAGGTCCATCACATACGACTTTTGAGGTTCCAGGTGTGGCTTCTTTGTGGTCATTGATTTCTTCCACACTCAAGAGGATAGAGGTTCGACAGGAGAGGATAGAGGCTGGACAGAAGAGGGTTGAGTCCTTTATGTACACCTTAGGAGAGTGATTTGCACAACTGGAGGAGGAGTTAAGAGCTAGGAGGGACCAGACAGATTGTCACGCCCTCCCAGCCGGTACCCTATCTGGCATACCCGAGAGTGTGATCCACAGCCCGAAGATCAGGTATCGAGTGATCAACCTCCCACATAAGCAATAACATAATCATGAACAACCATAACAAGAGTGCGGAAGATAAATCATAGATCCAATAATGAAAGAATGAATCATAAACGAAACGGAATACTAAATATATAATCAGAGTGTCAACAGATAAGTAAAGTGAAGCAAAAATCCCACTTTACATCCAACGGAAAAGTAGCTCGAAAGAATAAACTAGATAAAAGCTAATCCCAGTAGCAAGTACATTGGGTAACTAAATTATTCTCCACTTTGTAGACGACATCCTTGTAGGTGTAGATCTCATAAATAGCACAAGGACGCTTCCACTCAATGGTCGGACTAAGCATCGTACGGAGCATAACCACCCGTGAAATCTTCGTAGTAATTGTGGTAACCGCAATCACCTTCCCCGGAGATATGCCTCTTCGCCTTGCGCTTCCTCATAGGGACCGTCATAGTATTCAAGACTGCAGGATAGTCTAACAACATTGTACAATAAAGGAATGAGTTTCAAAGAAACTCAGTAAGGCAGTTAAAATCCATAATAACATACATGGCAGAATTCCAGAACAAACATAATGCAATATGATATGAGACAACCAATGAATGAATGATTCTAACTCTATGTATGCTGGTCTCTATTGGCAGACATGCTTTAAGTCATAACACCGTACTTCTTTAGGAAAGTCCACTCACATCCTCAACCATTTAAGATATCTTGGATTCTCTCACGGATCATTTCACCGGTCTTGAGCAGCCGATTGGTAATGGGTCCTTCATCCCTCAGACAAACCTTGGCAGGGGGTTAAGTCAACACACTCTCTCACAACCATTTGGTATAAGTACCGGCGCATGTCGTGGTAATACCTAGCCAAAATGCAAGTCTTCTACTTGGTTACATCAAGTCGATCCAGATACTTCCATTCCTCGTCCCTGACGATCCTTTCCGGTATCCTTCACACTAGAGTCCTCATAGTCCCTGACTACGGACTCACCAACCCTATTGATCATCCACATATGGTAAACGGGAAGCTCTCACGTCCTCTCACGGGTTGGTTACCGGTCTTAAGCGCCCGTGAGCCCAAGTCTAACCATATGCAACCCTACCAATAAATGGCCCCCACAATGTGATTCCCGTCCTCTCACGGGTTGGTTACCGGTCTTGAGCGCCCATGAATCCCCATTGCTACCACGGGTCGTTCGGTCTCAATACCCCTCCGATTAGGGTCCGACATAACAGACATCCTAGCCAAACACTACTAGACAATCCTAGATATGTCATCCAACAGCTTTAGGAAGGTGTCCAGAGGGCATCTCCGGAAACATCCCATAATATTCCCGTAGTAGTCCAAGGACAGAAATGTCAAAAGGACACCTCTCCTTCCCAAACCATACGTAAGCATACACATGCATCAATTCATATCATCACATATATGGTAACTCCATATATGGAAAGAAATCAATATTTACAAACATTTGTATAACATTGGTAAGTAAATCATACATGAATCAATTCAATATGAATAAGTAATGCTACCGTAATCAAAGTTATGCAACAGTAGTATATCATTGTAAGAATCTAATTTAGGAAACATATTAATGATATTCAAATATAGAAACTAGATTCATGCTATCTATGTAATTAAGGAAATAACCATCCTTACCTTTTATAACTCGCAAAGAATCCTAAGAAATCAAGTAAGATCTTGGCAAACTTGAGAAGAAGGTCCTAAACAAGTATATACAACATATTAGGAAAGATTCCTAACAGAAAATATAGCAAAACATCCGAAATGCAGACCAATTCCGGAGTTGCTGTACTCATTGGTCGAGTGGATTGGTCGAGTGGTCCAGTCGACCAATCAGTCGACCAATGCAGACAGTAGCTTAGAAAATCAGAGTTTTGAGATATGAAATCCGAATTTGGTGGTTCAAAAGGGTACTAATCAAGGGGTAGACTACATCAGTAGTATTCTAGCATATAGGGGACCTCAAAACACTAATCAAATCAAGGTATCAAGATCCCAATTAGGAAACAAAAAGTTACCATAAATAAATCAAACATGGATCTTGATGAATTTTGAAATAGAAAACAAGGACAAGAACAATAGGAAGATGGATCATTGCTTTTGGTAATGAAAACATGAAAACATGCATAGGTCTTCATGGTATAAGGCTTAGAAGCATGAATCTAAATAAGGAAATAAAACCTACCATATATGTACTATCATGCATCATGAAGAACACATAGTAAGGTAGAAGAGAACAACTAGAATTCTATGGATTATGGATCATAGAAAGAAAACACAACCATTAACCACTAACATGATCAATGAAAGAAGATCCAAAGAGATCGGAATTCAGATTAGGAAATTAACAGAGATTAAATCATGGTTTGATCATGAATCCTTCAAAAGCTTGCAATGATCATGGTTAAGATCATTGTTCTAGCCTTTAATCCTTAGGATGATCATGAGAACATGTTCAGAGATGTTTGCAACAGAGGATGCAGCATCTCTTCTACTGTCTCAACTCAAAAAGGAAAGAAAAACAAAGATGTAGGAGAAGAAGAGAGAGTAGACATACCTTTTGATGCAAAAAGAAGAGTTCCGACGAAGATCCGCCAAGAAAACTCCAAGGATGCAAGAGAGATGACTTGCAGAGGTCTTTGGTCTGCTCCGCAGGGTTTGGAGGCAGCAAATACGAAGTGGACTCGAGGTTAGGCTTAAATAGAGCAAGAATCAACCTAATTGCCAAAGACAAGACCCATTGGTCGAGTGGATTGGTCGATCGGCCCAGCCGACCAATCAACGACCAATGCAGATAAAGAAGGCCAAAACAGGGAATTGAAGGCCCAGATCAAATCCAAACCTAAAGGGGTTTTGCACACAAGTCAAGTGACTTACCTAGTAGGTAGAAATGCCTTCAAACCAAGATAGAGATCACTCCAAGTCCATCAACTAATTAGATCTTCATCAGATTCTGTTTCCATAAATAGCACCTCATCATCAACCTTCATGGATTCAAAGCCGTACACCAAGTCCTCTACTGGGATGGCCCAAAGCTGACTTCTTACTTTACTTCGGGTCATCGGACCTACAAATAACAAGGTTTCCGGGTCAAGGTTAGGGCTGGGTTTCACATTCTCCCCCCTTAAAGAAATTTCGTCCCCGAAATTGAAAGCGTACTCGTGCTTCCAAAGAGGTAAGGAAACTTCTCCTTCATGTCTTCTTCCTTCTCCCAAGAAGCTTCTTCAGGGGTATGGTTCTTCCACCGAATCTTCACCAAAGGAATGGCGCGATTCCGCAGCCGCTTGTCCTTCCTATCCAGGATTTCGGCCGGTTCTTCATCATAGGTCAAATCAGCACTAAGTCCTTCAGTGCTTGCTGCAAAATGTGTTCCGGATTCTCTATGTATTTTCGGAGCATCGAAATATGAAACACATTGTGCACACCAGCAAGAGACGGAGGTAATGCTAATCGATACGCAACAGGTCCAACCTTTTCCAAAATCTCGAAAGGTCCAATGTAACGAGGGCTAAGCTTTCCCTTAACATTGAATCTCATCACACCCTTCATTGGTGAGACCTTCAGAAAGACTTTCTCTCCAACTTGAAATTCCAAATCGGTCCTTCTCTTATCAAAGATAAGATTTCTCCTCGATCAAGGCACTTAATCCTTTCTCTTATCATATCTACCATAGCACTTGTAGCTTCAATCATCTCAGACCTAAGACTTTTCTTTCACCTGCCTCACCCAAGACAAAGGTGTCCTACAAGTACTACCATACAAAGCCTTGAATGGAGCCATGCCTATTGTTGCTTGATAACCGTTGTTATAGGCAAACTCAACCAAAGCTAGGTGTTCATCCCAATTACCACCCATATCCACCACACAAGATCTGAGCATGTCTTCCAATGTCCGAATTGTCCGCTCGCATTGTCCATCGACCGTGGATGATGAGCTGTACTCAAGTTCAATTGGGTTCCCAAGGCCTTCCGCAAACTATTCCAAAACCTTGAGGTGAACCTAGGATCACGATCCGAGACAATACTCAATGGCACACCATGCAGACTTAACCACATTATCCACATAAAGCCCGGCTAGCTTATCCAGAGTATGAGTGATCTTCATAGGAATGAAATGGGCTGATTTGGTCAACCTATCAACAATCACCCACACAAAGGTCATTGCCTTTACTTGTCCGAGGCAAGCTAGTCACAAAGTCCATGGAAATATCTTCCCACTTCCAACTAGGAATAGGAAGGGGTTGAAGTAATCCAGATGGAGGTTGTCGAACGGCTTTCACACGTTGGCAAGTCTCACACTTGGCAACAAAATCGTCAACATCCGCCTTTAGACCAATCCACCAAAAATGTTCCTTCAAGTCCTTGTACATCTTGGTGCTTCCCGGTGTACAAAAGAAAGACCGACCGGTGTGCTTCCTTCAATATTTCTTTCTTAACTTCATCGCTTGCAGCACACACACAGCCTTCCTCTAAACAACAAAGCACCATCCATGGATATACCAAAGTCGGGGTCCGACTCAGATTCGAAGAAATCTTCTCAACTTTGGTCAAAAACTCTTGATCGAACTCCGCAGAGCAACAATCTTATCTCTAAGACCAGATCTTGCCGTCATGGCGTAAAGAATAAAATCAGAATTCTCAGAAACGATTTCCAAATCAAAACTCTCAATAGAAGACCACAATGGTAAACTCAAAGCATTTAAATCCAAAGTCTTCTTCTGGTTCTTCCTACTAAGAGCATCAAGAACAACATTTGCTTTCCCAGGATGATACCGAATATCACAATCATAATCGGAGACGAGTTCCAACCATCTCCTTTGTCTCATGTTCAACTCCTTTTGGGTAAAGAAGTATTTCAAACTCTTATGATCCGTGAAAATGGCAATCTTCTCACCGTAAAGATAATGTCTCCAAATCTTCAAAGCAAAGACAACGGCGGCAAGTTCTAGATCGTGAGTGGGGTAATTCCGCTCATAATCCTTCAATTGCCGAGAAGCATAGGCTACGACCTTGCCATGTTGCATCAGTACACAACCCAAACCAATCTTTGACGCATCGGTATAAACTCGTCATACCACCGGAACTATCGTATAGTCAAAACCGGGCACTTGTCAATCTATCCTTCAACTCTTGGAAATTCTTCTCACAAAGCGCCGACCAAACAAACTTCTCTTCTTTCCTGGTCAACTTAGTCATAGGAGCAGCCAACCGAGAAAAGTTCTCAATAAACCTTCGGTAGTAACCCGCCAATCCAAGAAAACTTCTTATTTCCGTTATCGACTTCGGTCTCTCCCAATCAGCCACAGCTTGGACCTTTTCAGATCGACACGAATACCTTCGGCTGAAACTACATGACCAAGGAAAACTACTCTCTTAAGCCGTAAAATCACACTTGCTAAACTTAGCAAACAACTTCTTTTCTCGCAACCTTTGCAAAGTGAAACTTAGATGACTCGCATGCTCTTCTTCGCTCTTCGAATAGATCAAGATGTCATCAATGAAAACAATCACAAACTTATCAAGCACATCATGAAATACTCGGTTCATGAGGTCCATGAACACCGCAGGAGCATTGGTCAATCCGAAAGGCATGACTCTAAACTCGTAGTGACCATACCGCGTTCGGAAAGCTGTCTTGAAGATATCACTAGACTTCACTTTCAATTGGTGATATCCGCACCTTAAGTCAATCTTCGAGAACACAATCCGCACCCTTCAACCGATCGAAGAGATCATCGATTCTCGGGGGCAGCGGATATCTATTCTTGATAGTCAACTTATTCAACTCACGGTAGTCGATGCACAAGCGCATACTACCGTCTTTCTTCTTGACGAACAAGACCGGAGCTCCCCAAGGTGACACACTAGGCTGTACGAAACCTCTATCAATGAGCTCATTCAACTGATTTTGCAACTCTTTCAACTCAAGAGGAGCCATCCTATACGGAGCTTTAGATACAGGAGCGGCACCAGGGACGAGATCAATAGAGAATTCGACATCTCTCGTCCGGAGGCACTCCCGATAGATCATCGTGGAAGACATCAACAAAGTCGCAGACAACTCGACTTCATCGACTCTTTTCTCCACTATACCCTTGCCTTCGCATGAAGCATCATCCACTAGGGCATAGACTTGCATCAAGCAGACAAAGACCTTCTTACAAACCCTTCTCTTTTCACCTTGAAATTCAAAGACCGGACTTCCACAAATATGGAACTGAATCTTCTTTGAGGAACAAAGGAACACAAACTTTGTGGGCCGTCAACCACCAATTCCCAAAATAACATCGAAGTCCTTCATGTCAAGAATCACAAAATTGGCTTCCAAGTTCTTTTCACCAATCAACACAGGACATTTAGATAACCCCTTATCTAGTTTCACAACAGACCAGAGGGTGTACTAATCAATAAACAACTAGACAACTTCTCGTGGATTAGGTTAGTCTTCTTGATGAATGCAGATGACATGAACGAATGAGATGCACCCGTATCAAATAAGACAAATGCAGAAATAGAAGCGACTAACAATGTACCCGTAATCACATCATGGCTTGGATCCCGCTCAAGCATCGGAAATACCGAAAACTCTACCGTAGGGAGGAGCAGGAGCACTCTTCACCACCGGGGCAGGCTGCAGGCAGGTGCCGCTTCGGACAGCACGAGCAAAATGACCAGCTTGCTTGCAGAGAAGCAAACAGATTGCTGGATCCAACAGGGGTGGCTGCAACAGAGGACTTCCGAACAAAAGGCCTTGCACTCGCACTTGCACTTGCACTTGCATTTGCTGGTGGTCGGTTTCCGCCATACCGTTTAAACCGGCCGGGCTGCTGAAAACCCGTGTTCCGACCTACACTCTTAGCCCGAAAGGTAGGAGTGGGGTAGGGTGTAGGTCTCACATAACGACGGTCATTGCGATCCACCAAACCAGAATTCCTTGATCGCCAAGGCTTTTGCACACGAGCACTTTCCTTCTCTCGTTTCTTCCAACTTCTTCGAGTTCTCGCACCACTTGAGCATAGCTCACAATAGGCTGGACTCGTGAGGTAAGCTTTAATGGCAGGGGCAGCTCCTTTTGAAGAACTTCTTTGCTTTGGCGAGGTCTTCCTTCAAAGAATCTGAGCAAAGAAATGAAGCTCCTCGAACTTCCGTTGGTACTCCAACACGGACAAAGTTCCTTGAGTCGAATCATAAACTCCGCTTCCTTTGCATCCTTCACCGCCTCGGGAAAGTAGTTCATACAAAAAGCCTCTTTGAATAACTCCCAAGTTACAACTCCCGCATGCAAACCTTCCAAAACAGACGAGTGGAGATCCACCATGCATCAGCTTCTTGTTGCAACTTCGCTCAAAGAAACAAAATCTTCTCGAGCTTCCGAGCATTGCAGATGCCGGAAAGCCTTCTCCAACTCACGAAGCCACTTGTTAGGAAACAAGGGGTCCTTGGTAACTCCAAAGGAAAGTGGGTACTTGCATCTTCGTAAAACTCTCCATCAAAGTAGTATGAGGAGTTCCAACTAAACCTCCCGCATTCAGGATCAGTGCATGAGGATTCACATTAGCACCAGCCCGGGTCTCATTATGCAGAGTCATGAAACCCACCAACATCCGGTTGAACCGAGCTGCTTGTCGCCGCATCATATTGCCCATGATATTGGCAATATCTCCGAAACTTCCAACATTCGGGGCGCCAGTGGATCTCATGAGTACCCCGATCAGCATTTGGTATCTCACCACCTCCATGAGGTACTTCACCACCTCCCCGAGGTATTTCACCACCACCATGACCACCGGATTCACCACGCCCACTTCTCGTAGTAACCATTCTCGCAAAAACCGAGAACATCAAAATACCGAATTTCGAAGATTCAACATAAACCACAAGTCCAAATGATTTGAAAACTTAAATCATGCTCAAATATATCCATATAGTCATCAAACAATATTCCATAAGGCAAAAATCACATTTTCCAAAAATTCAACAGCAAATGAGGTCACCGTGACCATTGGTCGAGTGGTTGGTCGAGTGACCCAACGACCAATCACCGACCAATGAAGACAGTAATACGAAAATTCGCATTATAAGCCTCATTTCCACATTCCAACCTCATTCTAACTTCTTCCAAAGGTGAGAGAGCTCTAGGGAAAATATCCAAGAGTTCCCACAAGTGTTCTTGAGGTGATTTAGTGCTTCAACAACAACACCACAACACACCATCTTCATAAACAAGGTAAATCTCTCATTCTTTCTTCCATTTTCATCTTCTCATGCTTGCATTTCAATAAAACTATGCTTTACTTGTATCCAATGCTAGAAATCATGCTTAGGAATGCTTAGAAACATATTCCCTAGGTTTTAAACACAATGACATGCATAGACAACAAGTTTTTACACATTTGGTGCTCATCTCGCAAAGTTTTATACCGAAATCGATATCTTTAGAAAAATTTCGTTTTCTCTCAAACCGCTTGAAATTTTCGCACGAGATCAAATGCTACATGCTCAAGATGACATTGTAGATGGGTCCATACAATTTGATTTAACCAATTTCAACTTTTCAAAAATCCAATTTTGACCTAAATTGCAAAATCCCCAAATTTCTTCTTGCTGAATTTTTCGCTTTAATCCAAGTTTTCGATCGATTTTCATCAAAACAACTTCATAGACATGAAATTCCAAGTATTGTGCACATGCTAGTATGTTCAAATCAAATTTCCCCCAAATTTGAAATTTTCCGAAAAATTACGAAAATACCCTTTTGGCTAAAATCTTGTATAGCACTAATTGGAATTGTCTCTTGTCTCTTTCACAGATACATCATGCAGAGGGGAGGACGAGGAGGAGGTAGAGGTAGAGGTCGCATCGTAGGTGCTCTCGTGGGCAGAGGTCGGTTCCTTTCGAGCCCAGAGAGGAGGTTAGGAGACCGGACCTATTTGACACACCTCAAAGCCGAGTTTCGTACGAGGCCTACTTCAGCTATTGTAACATCGAGATGGGGCGTCTACTTCACTTACGCCAGCTCGTAGCCTTCAGATCCGGCAGAGGTTCGACACTTTACAAAGGACTCACCTCTTCACCGAGGATTTGCCGGTATACCCGGAGCTAGTGAGGTTGTTCTTCAAAGAACCTTACTTACACAGAGGAGGCTCTGGGGCCGTGGACATCCACTCGCACTTGTCCTCGTGGAGCAGGGTCCACCAGACTCGGATTCGCTTCTCCACCCGGACACCGGGCCGAGATCCCGCAGGTCCCTTACTACCCACATCGCAGTGTGTGGATACCCGCCGGAGCAGACACTGGACAGCCATCTCGATGCCGTACGAGCTTCGCGAGATATGCTCCACGCTATGGGATAGCCGCCGATGCTTCACACCGTGGACTAGCGGACGGATGACGGGTTCTCGCACGTATTATCGGTCGCATAGTCGGCCGAAACATCATGCCGAAAGCCGGACATCACCATCGGGTCACGTTGATGGAGGCCTTGGTCATTTACCGCATCTACATGGGCTTCGAGATCGATCTTTCCTACATCATTCAGCAGGTCATGCCGGACTTAGTTCTCGCGGCCTAGCATGCGGAACCTTTGCTATGGGAGGCTTCCGACTTTGATCTTCAGCATTTCGGGGTGAGTTTCGAGGATACTCCGATGGACACTAGATCACAGGGATACCCCATTGGGACTCGGACCATTCGACGATGAGACTACATCGCTAGAGAGATCTCCCGGTCCAGAGGGTGAGGATGATGATGAGTCGAGGGATGAGGATGAGGGATCGAGGATGGAGGAGAGGATATCGGTCCCGATAGTGATGATCAGGCCGGAGATGATACAGATATGCGCGAGGCCGAGCTCCGTGCATCACGAGTTTCCTTCATCACATTTCGAGGCAGGTGGCCCTTCACATGCGGTTCCGGAGACTTCAGATCTTGGTGCACAGATGAGATCGATGACTTCCATGCTAGAGAGGATGGAGGTCGACAGAGCAGATGTACGAGAGGATGGAGTCTCGACAGACAGATAGAGCATCGTGACTCAGCCTAGCAGAGGAGTTCAGAGCATATAGAGATCGAGTAGATCACCTAGATAGACCGTACCTTAGGATTTTCCATTTATGCTTTTCGGATGTAATCATTGTAAAACCTTTGAAATTAATGAAGTTCATTTTGTTTCTCTTTATTTATTGTATGTTATGCACTTTTCTTTTCCTTGCATTAGTGTCATTTGTTCAAGTATAATTATGGTATGTTATTCGTAAATGTTCTCATATGCCTCAAAGTTCAAGTTTCTAATTCAAGTGTTCTATTATTCACTTCTAAGAGTAGAAGAGTCACTTCAGATCAATGACTCAGAATGTTCAGTTGTTGCCTTTTGTGGTTAGGATCTCCTCGAAACCTTGGGCTCGATACCAATCATGTCACGCCCTCCCAGCCGGTACCCTATCCGGCATACCCGAGAGTGTGATCCACAGCCCAAGATCGGTATCGAGTGATCAACCTCCCACATAAGCAATAACATAATCATGAACAACCATAACAAGAGTGCGGAAGATAAATCATAGATCCAATAATGAAAGAATGAATCATAAACGAAACGGAATACTAAATATATAATCGTAGTGTCAACAGATAAGTAAAGTGAAGCAAAAATCCCACTTTACATCCAAATGGAAAAGTAGCTCGAAAGAATAAACTAGATAAAAGCTAATCCCAAAGAGCAAGTACATTGGGTAACTAAATTATTCTCCACTTTGTAGACGACATCCTTGTAGGTGTAGATCTCATAAATAGCACAAGGACGCTTCCACTCAATGGTCGGACTAAGCATCGTACGGAGCATAACCACCCGTGGAATCTTCGTAGTAATTGTGGTAACCGCAATCACCTTCCCGGAGATATGCCTCTTCGCCTTGCGCTTCCTCATAGGGACCGTCATAGTATTCAAGACTGCAGGATAGTCTAACAACATTGTACAATAAAGGAATGAGTTTCAAAGAAACTCAAGAAGGCGCTTAAAATCCATAATAACATACATGGCAGAATTCCGTAACAAACATAATGCAATATGATATGAGACAACCAATGAATGAATGATTCTAACTCTATGTATGCTGGTCTCTATTGGCAGACATGCTTTAAGTCATAACACCGTACTTCTTTAGGAAAGTCCACTCACATCCTCAACCATTTAAGATATCTTGGATTCTCTCACGGATCATTTCACCGGTCTTGAGCAGCCGATTGGTAATGGGTCCTTCATCCCTCAGACAAACCTTGGCAGGGGGTTAAGTCAACACACTCTCTCACAACCATTTGGTATAAGTACCGGCGCATGTCGTGGTAATACCTAGCCAAAATGCAAGTCTTCTACTTGGTTACATCAAGTCGATCCAGATACTTCCATTCCTCGTCCCCGACGATCCTTTCCGGTATCCTTCACACTAGAGTCCTCATAGTCCCCGACTCACGGACTCACCAACCCTATTGATCATCCACATATGGTAAACGGGAAGCTCTCACGTCCTCTCACGGGTTGGTTACCGGTCTTAAGCGCCCGTGAGCCCAAGTCTAACCATATGCAACCCTACCAATAAATGGCCCCCACAATGTGATTCCCGTCCTCTCACGGGTTGGTTACCGGTCTTGAGCGCCCATGAATCCCCATTGCTACCACGGGTCGTTCGGTCTCAATACCCCTCCGATTAGGGTCCGACATAACAGACATCCTAGCCAAACACTACTAGACAATCCTAGATATGTCATCCAACAGCTTTAGGAAGGTGTCCAGAGGGCATCTCCGGAAACATCCCATAATATTCCCGTAGTAGTCCAAGGACAGAAATGTCAAAAGGACACCTCTCCTTCCCAAACCATACGTAAGCATACACATGCATCAATTCATATCATCACATATATGGTAACTCCATATATGGAAAGAAATCAATATTTACAAACATTTGTATAACATTGGTAAGTAAATCATACATGAATCAATTCAATATGAATAAGTAATGCTACCGTAATCAAAGTTATGCAACAGTAGTATATCATTGTAAGAATCTAATTTAGGAAACATATTAATGATATTCAAATATAGAAACTAGATTCATGCTATCTATGTAATTAAGGAAATAACCATCCTTACCTTTTATAACTCGCAAAGAATCCTAAGAAATCAAGTAAGATCTTGGCAAACTTGAGAAGAAGGTCCTAAACAAGTATATACAACATATTAGGAAAGATTCCTAACAGAAAATATAGCAAAACATCCGAAACGCACCAATTCGGAGTTGCCGTACTCATTGGTCGAGTGGATTGGTCGAGTGGTCCAACGACCAATCAACGACCAATGCAGATAAAGAGCTTAGAAAATCGTAGTTTTGAGATATGAAATCCGAATTTGGTGGTTCAAAAGGGTACTAATCAAGGGGTAGACTACATCAGTAGTATTCTAGCATATAGGGGACCTCAAAACACTAATCAAATCAAGGTATCAAGATCCCAATTAGGAAACAAAAAGTTACCATAAATAAATCAAACATGGATCTTGATGAATTTTGAAATAGAAAACAAGGACAAGAACAATAGGAAGATGGATCATTGCTTTTGGTAATGAAAACATGAAAACATGCATAGGTCTTCATGGTATAAGGCTTAGAAGCATGAATCTAAATAAGGAAATAAAACCTACCATATATGTACTATCATGCATCATGAAGAACACATAGTAAGGTAGAAGAGAACAACTAGAATTCTATGGATTATGGATCATAGAAAGAAAACACAACCATTAACCACTAACATGATCAATGAAAGAAGATCCAAAGAGATCGGAATTCAGATTAGGAAATTAACAGAGATTAAATCATGGTTTGATCATGAATCCTTCAAAAGCTTGCAATGATCATGGTTAAGATCATTGTTCTAGCCTTTAATCCTTAGGATGATCATGAGAACATGTTCAGAGATGTTTGCAACAGAGGATGCAGCATCTCTTCTACTGTCTCAACTCAAAAAGGAAAGAAAAACAAAGATGTAGGAGAAGAAGAGAGAGTAGACATACCTTTTGATGCAAAAAGAAGAGTTCCGACGAAGATCCGCCAAGAAAACTCCAAGGATGCAAGAGAGATGACTTGCAGAGGTCTTTGGTCTGCTCCAGAGGGTTTGGAGGCAGCAAATACGAAGTGGACTCGAGGTTAGGCTTAAATAGAGCAAGAATCAACCTAATTGCCAAAGACAAAGACCCATTGGTCGAGTGGATTGGTCGACTGGCCCAGCCGACCAATCAGTCGACCAATGCATACAAAGAAGGCCAAAACAGGGAATTGAAGGCCCAGATCAAATCCAAACCTAAAGGGGTTTTGCACACAAGTCAAGTGACTTACCTAGTAGGTAGAAATGCCTTCAAACCAAGATAGAGATCACTCCAAGTCCATCAACTAATTAGATCTTCATCAGGATTCTGTTTCCATAAATAGCACCTCATCATCAACCTTTTTAATAATCAAAACCCCACAACCCCCCCCCCCCACCCGCCCCCCCCCCCCCCCCCCTCCCCTCCCCCCCCCCCCCCCCCCCCCCAAAAAAAAAGGTCCCCGCCCCGGGTTTGGCGGGGGTCCACACAGATCATCAGAGTCGATCACCTAGATAGACAGTGCTAGGAGTTTTCCTTTTATGCTTTCACAAATGTATTTTCTTTCAAACTTGTACAGATTTCCTAGAAATTAAAGAAGTTCAGTTTGTTTCACTTGTGTTATTGTACATTATGCATTTCTTTTGTTGCATTAGTAATTGTTCATCGTTCGACTTATGATTCGTAACTCACCACAATCACTCATGACCATAACTCCCAACAACAACCCCCGACTCATACTCATACGACAACTTTCAACGAAAATTTACAGCTCACAACTACAACTTTCAACTCATGACTCGACTCATAACTGAAACCCATAACCACAACCCAAGTACAAGTCATAAATTTTGATTATTGTGCATTGTTCAAACTTGGTGTATTTGATTATTATTGTGCATTGTTCAAACTTGGTGTATTATGCTTTATCAATTCAAGTTTCTAATCCAAGGTTCTCTATTATTCACTTCTAAGAAAGTATGAGTCATTTCTAGATCTATGACTTAAGAATGCTTCATTATTGTGTTCTGTGGTTATGATTGTTCAAAAACTTTGGGCTCTGATACCATTCTGTCACATCCACCCAATCAGTACCCTATCTGGAATACCTGAAGGTGTGATCCACAGCCTCGAAGATCAAGTTTAGGAATGATCATATCCACTTAGCACAATAACATAATCAAAAGCAAGAAAAAATCATTGTATTCAAGTAATTTAATAATAAAAATCAAGAAATGATCTCAGAAGGATCACAAAAGAATACCAGAGTGCGGAAATAAAAAGATACCAATCAAAAGAAACTTTAGAGTATAGCGGAAATATACCCCACAAACAAATGCGAAAGGTATATCGAAATCTAAAGCAAGGTCTAAGCTATTACAAATAAAAGTAAAAGTCTAGAAGAATAAGAGAAATCTAATCAACATCTTCCGTCAGCTCTTCTTCTTCTTCACCTTAGGGTTGTGCTCTTGTAGCTTCAGGACATCACCAAGCTCACGATCCCATCGGCGAATGAGACGATGTCAGCTTCAGTCAATAGGAGCCATCAATGCAGTCCAAACCTGAGTACTGGTTTTAGCCTAATAGGGGTTTTGTTAGAACCCTATTTCATTGACCTTTCTTGATGCTTAGACTTTCATAGATAGTCTTAGTATGTTTTTGTAGAGTTCCCCTTCGAATTTTGGAGTAATCGAACTTCAAACAAAAAAAGTTATGACCGATTTAGGGTTTGTTGTTCCATACTGTTCACTGGGTCGACTGCTTGGTCGATTGGGCCATGCTTCTGACCAATTGACCCATATTTTGCTCTATTTCGACACCTATCTCTTGGATTTACTTCTTATGGTCTATACATGTTTTCTCAAGCTTGTTTAGGTGATTTTAGAATTGTTCTCTGATCTCTAACTTAAATATTATAATTTTAGATTTTGAGGTGAGTATTCCACCTCACAATATGCATATTTACATGCTTTTTTATGATATGACATGAATGCATGATCTAGCTACTGCAGTTTTGCTTTCTTTACATTATATTACTTCTGTAACTATGATAGCATGTTCATATTGAGGTTTACATATTAGAATTGATTATGGAGTAATGTGAATGTGATTTGGACTATGATGTGAATGTGATATGTATGGAATCATGATACGATGTAAATGCCTAGGTCGTAGTTTTCCAATGGGGAATGCACTTTTGGCATTTTTGTCTTTAGACACCAGTGGAGGTGGTATGGGACTCTTTCTATGGTGCCCTTTGGCGCTTTCCCTGACTACTGGTTGACATACCTAGGATTGGTCCAGAAGTGTTTGGCTAGGAAACCCTTGTCATATCTAATGTGAAATCCAGCCCAAACCTAGCAAGGACACCCTATCTGTCTTGGGTAAAGAAATGTTAGTTTAATGTTACACCTTGAAGTTAAACCTTGATTTCAATGATCTTTTCTTCTTCTTACTGTTCTATCTTGATGTTTTGATTGTGGAGAAGGTGTTACACTACTGTAACTACCTATTCTCTAATCTCCTTATGTCTCAGAGTGAACCCCCAATCACTCTATGCATTCCTTGAAACCACATGGTGAATCTCTTCAATTCTTCATTGATTTTGATCGAGTTTTGGACAGCATGATCATTCTACTGTAGCTTCTTTTCTAATTGATGTTTAACATTTTGATCTTAGCCTTTACTACTGTTCTAATGTATTTCATCTATTCAAATCAATTCCCCTTTCTTTCTAGCCATTTTAGCCTTCTATGTTGACCATTGATATAAGCATTCTAGTAAGTTTCTATTTTTGATTCCTCTCATTCTAGGATTAGTATTCTTTTGATTTTCTATTTAGTTATTCTTGCCTCTGATATGTTCTTGATATTCCATTTAGAGTGAAGCCTTGTTCTCTCTAATTTTTCGCTTAAATCTATGGTGAGTTTGCTATGAGAACCATGTTTCCAATTTAGAAACTCATGTTCCCAATTTATAAAGTACTGATTTTTTTTTTACCATGGATGATGTCCAATTCATGCTAGATAATCTTATTATGTTTGTGTGAAGTTCCCTTTCGAATCTCGGATCAATCGGACTTCAAACGAAGAAGTTATGACCAAAATAGTGCATTTTTGTACCTTGTTGTCTCCATTGTTCGACTGATTGGTCGATTGGGGCCAATAGACCAATCAATCGACCAATGAGATCTGTTTTGCTGATTAGATCTTTGCTTGCTCTATTTAAGTCTAATCTCGAGTCTACTTCGTATTTTCTGCCTCCTAAGCCTCTGGAACGAGCCAAAGCTCCATTTCAACTATTTCTTTTGCATCCAAGGTTGGATTCTTGCAAGGACTCTTGCATTTCTTCTCTTCTTGCATCGAAAGGTATGTTACGCTCTCTTCTTCTCCATTTCTGATTTTCTTTCCTTTTTGGGCTAAGATAGTAGAGAAGATGTTGCATTCTCTGTTGCAAGCATCCCTCTACTCATTTCTCATGATTTCCTAAGGATTAATGGCTAATGCAATGATCATAACTTAATTATGATCATTGCAAGCTTTTGAAGGAATCATGATCTTGTCTTCGTTCATCTTTTGATTCAAATTCTGATCTTCTTAGATCTGTTTTATTGATCATATTAGTAGTCAATCGCTGTGTTTTCTTTACAAGAGTTGTAACCTATCAATCTCTAGTTCCTTCTTCTTGATCATACCATGCTTTCTTCGAAAACCAAGACTAATACATTTATGGTAAGTTTTGTTTCCTTATTTGTGTCTTTAGATTTTTTATCAATGATAGTGTTAGGTTTGTTCCTTAGTACTAGAATACTATCATGATAATTCCTTTCTTGTTTGGTGGCGATTCGAATCACAAAATTCGGATTTCGGATAAAAAAATCCATGTTTTTTTATGTCACTAACCCTGTTGGTTGACTGGGTCAGTAGATCAATCAATCGACCAATGATGACAACAACCTCATATTTGGTCTATTTTGGATGATTTGATCTCTTACCTTCTAGGTTTCTTTCCTAATATGATATATATACTTGTTTAGGACCTTCTTGCCAAGTTTGGGAAGATTCTCCTGGATCTTTAGAGATTCTCTTCAAGTTATATAAGGTAAGGATAGTTATTTCCTTAATTACATAGATTGCATGATTTAGTTTCTATATTTGAACCTCACTGATTTATTTCCATAAATAGATTTCTATATTGATGTACTACTGATGCAACTACTTTAATTACAGTAGCATTATTTGTTTATGCTAATTAGTTCATATATGATTTGCTTGCCAATTATATACATGTTGGATCATGTTATTGATTTCTTTCCATATGGGGAATTACTATATTTGTGATATGATTGATTCATGGTTATGAATGATTAAATATGGTTTGGAAAGGGGAGGTGTCCTTTTGACACTTCTGTCCTTGGACACCGACGGGAATATTATGGGATGTTCCGGGAGATGCCCTTTGACACCATCCTAAACTGTTGGTTGACATACCTAGGGCTGTCTAGTAGTGTTTGGTTAGGAATACCCCGTTATATTAGACCTGATTCGGAAGGGTATTGAGACCGAACGACCCGTGGCAGCAATGGGGATTCATGGGTGCTTAAGACCGGTAACCAACCCGTGAGAGGACAGGAATCACATTGTGGGGGCCATTCATTGGTAGGGTTGCATATGGATAGACTTGGGCTCATGGGCGCTCAAGACCGGTAACCAACCCGTGAGGGGACATGAGAGATTCCCGTTTACCATATGTGGATAACCAATAGGGTTGATGAGTCCGTAGTCAGGGACTATGAGGACTCTAGTGTGAAGGATACCGGAAAGGATCGCCAGGGGCGAGGAATGGATGTATCTGGAACTGAGTTGATATGACTAAGTAGAAGACTTGCATTTGGCTAGGCTTAACCCTGACATGCGCCAATACTTATACCAAACGGTGATGTGAGAGAGTGGTGACTTAAACCCCAGCCAAGGTTGTTCGGAAGGTGTTCCTACCCACTACCAAACGGTGTTGTGTGATGAGACCTACCCAAAGAAGTCTGGTGCTATGACTTAAAGCATGTCTGCCAATAGAGACCAGCATTCTTAGAGTTAAATTCATGCTTACATTGTCTATCTCATATCATATTGCATTATGCTTTGCTTTGTAATCCTGCCATTTATGTTATTGTGGATTTAACTTGCCTTACTGTGTTTCTTTCGAAACTCACTCCTTTTGTACCATATCTTTTGTTAGACTTCTCTACAGGTTTGGAATACTATGACGGTACGTATGAGGAAGCGCAAGGTGAAGAAGAAGAAGAAGAGCCGATAGAAGATGTGGATTAGATTTCTCTTGTTTCTTCTAGACTTATCTTTTACTTTACTTGTATTAGCTTAGAGCTTTCCTTAGATTTCGATCTACCTTTCCGCATATGTTGTGGAATATATTCCGCTATACTCTACAGTTGTCTTTTGATTTGGTATCTTGTTAATTCGCACTCTGATATTCTTAGTGATCCTTCTAAGATCTTTTCTTGAATTTTATTATTAACTTATTAGAATACAATGATTTGTTTTTGCTTTTGATTATGTTATTGTGCTAAATAGATATGATCGTTCCTAAACTTGATCTTTTGGGATGTGGATCACTCCCCCGGGTAACCCAGATAGGGTATAGGCTGGGTGTATTTGGGCAGGATGTGACATCTAACCCCATCGGAAGGGGAATTGAGACCGAGTGACCCGTGGCAACAATGGGGATTTGTGGACGCTCAAGACTAGTAACCAACCAGTGAGAGGACATGAATCACATTGTGTGAAACCCAGCCCTAACCTTGACCCGGAAACCTTGTTATTTGTAGGTCCGATGACCCGAAGTAAAGTAAGAAGTCAGCTTTGGGCCATCCCAATAGAGGACTTGGTGTCTGGCTTTGAATCCATGAAGGTTGATGATGAGGTTCTATTTATGGAAACAGAATCCTGATGAAGATCTAATTAGTTGATGGACTTGGAGTGCTCTCTATCTTGGTTTGAAGGCATTTCTACCTACTAGGTAAGTCACTTGACTTGTGTGCAAAACCCCTTTAGGTTTGGATTTGATCTGGGCCTTCAATTCCCTGTTTTGGCCTTGTATGTCGCATTGGTCGACCGATTGGTCGATCCGGGGCGGCCGCCGACCAATCCACTCGACCAATGGGTGCTGTCTTTGGCAATTAGGTTGATTCTTGCTCTATTTAAGTCTAACCTCGAGTCCACTTCGTATTTGCTGCCTCCAAAGCCTCTGGAACGAACCAAAGACCTCTGCAAGTCATCTCTCTTGCATCCTTGGAGTTTTCTTGGCGGATCTTCGTCGGAACTCTTCTTTTTGCATCAAAAGGTATGTCTACTCTCTCTTCTTCTCCTACATCTTTGTTTTTCTTTCCTTTTTGAGTTGAGACAGAGAAGAGATGCTGCATCCTCTGTTGCAAACATCTCTCGAACATGTTCTCATGATCATCCTAAGGATTTAAGGCTAGAACAATGATCTTAACC
This sequence comes from Hakea prostrata, assembly GCF_041222555.1. NCBI lineage: Eukaryota > Viridiplantae > Streptophyta > Magnoliopsida > Proteales > Proteaceae > Hakea > Hakea prostrata. The sequence continues at coordinate 16,642,801 of NC_142605.1, forward strand.
ATGATCATTGCAAGCTTTTGAAGGATTCATGATCAAACCATGATTTAATCTCTCATTAATTTCCTAATCTGAATTCTGATCTCTTTGGATCTTCTTTCATTGATCATGTTAGTGGTTAATGGTTGTGTTTTCTTTCTATGATCCATAATCCATAGAATTCTAGTTGTTCTCTTCTACCTTACTATGTGTTCTTCATGATGCATGATAGTACATATATGGTAGGTTTTATTTCCTTATTTAGATTTATGCTTCTAAGCCTTATTCTATGAAGACCTATGCATGTTTTCATGTTTTCATTACCAAAAGCAATGATCCATCCTCCTATTGTTCTTGTCCTTGTTTTCTATTTCAAAATTCATCAAGATCCATGTTTGATTTATTTATGGTAACTTTTTGTTTCCTAATTTGGATCTTGATACCTTGATTTGATTAGTGTTTTGAGGTCCCCTATATGCTAGAATACTACTGATGTAGTCTACCCCTTGATTAGTACCCTTTTGAACCACCAAATTCGGATTTCATATCTCAAAACTCTGATTTTCTAAGCTATCGTCTCGCATTGGTCGACTGATTGGTCGACTGGACCACTCGACCAATCCACTCGACCAATGAGTACAAGCAACTCCAGAATTGGTCTGCTTTTGGATGCTTTGTTATATTTTCTGTTAGGGATCTTTCCTAATATGTTGTATATACTTGTTTAGGACCTTCTTCTCAAGGTTGCCAAGATCTTACTTGATTTCTTAGGATTCTTTGCGAGTTATAAAAGGTAAGGATGGTTATTTCCTTAATTACATAGATAGCATGAATCTAGTTTCTATATTTGAATATCATTAATATGTTTCCTAAATTAGATTCTTACAATGATATTCTACTGTTGCATAACCTTGATTACAGTAGCATTACTTATTCATATTGAATTGATTCATGTATGATTTACTTACCAATGTTATACAAATGATTGTAAATATTGATTTCTTTCCATATATGGAGTTACCATATATGTGATGATATGAATTGATGCATGTGTATGCTTACGTATGGTTTGGAAAGGAGAGGTGTCCTTTTGACATTTCTGTCCTTGGACTACTACGGGAATATTATGGGATGTTTCCGGAGATGCCCTCTGGACACCTTCCTAAACTGTTGGATGACATATATAGGATTGTCTAGTAGTGTTTGGCTAGGATGTCCTGTTATGTCAGACCCTAATCGGAGGGGTATTGAGACCGAACGACCCGTGGTAGCAATGGGGATTCATGGGCGCTCAAGACCGGTAACCAACCCGTGAGAGGACAGGAATCACATTGTGGGGGCCATTTATTGGTAGGGTTGCATATGGTTAGACTTGGGCTCACGGGCGCTTAAGACCGGTAACCAACCCGTGAGAGGACGTGAGAGCTTCCCGTTTACCATATGTGGATGATCAATAGGGTTGATGAGTCCGTAGTCCGAGTTGGTCGGCCATGCCAGTGGATACGCCGACTCTAGTGTGAAGGATACCGGAAAGGATCGTCAGGGGACGAGGAATGGAAGTATCTGGATCCGACTTGATGTAACCAAGTAGAAGACTTGCATTTGGCTAGGTATTACCCCCGACATGCGCCAAGATTTATACCAAATGGTTGTGAGAGAGTGTGTTGACTTAACCCCCCGCCAAGGTTTGTCCCGAGGGATGAAGGACCCATTACCAATCGGTCGCCCGAGATATCTTAAATGGTTGGAGGGAATCCAAGATATCTTAAATGGTTGAGGATGTGAGTGGACTTTCCTAAAGAAGTACGGTGCTATGACTTAAAGCATGTCTGCCAATAGAGACCAAAGATACATAGAGTTAGAATCATTCATTCATTGTTTGTCTCATATCATATTGCATTTATGTTTGTTCTGGAATCCTGCCATTTATGTTATTATGGATTTTAATCGCTTTACCGAGTTTCTTTGAAACTCATTCCTTTATTGTACAATGTTGTTAGACTATCCTGCAGTGTACGGAATACTATGACGGTCCCTATGAGGAAGCGCAAGGCGAAGAGACATATCTCCGGGAAGGTGATTGCGGTTACCACAATTACTCTGAAGATCCCACGGGTGGTTATGCTCCGTACGATGCTTAGTCCGACCATTGAGTGGAAGCGTCCTTGTGCTATCTATGAGATCTACACCTACAAGGATGTCGTCTACAAAGTGGAGAATAATTTAGTTACCCAATGTACTTGCTACTGGGATTAGCTTTTATCTAGTTTATTCTTTAGAGCTACTTTTCCGCTGGATGTAAAGTGGGATTTTTGCTTCACTTTACTTATCTGTTTGACACTCTGATTATATCTATTATTCCGTTTCGTTTATGATTCATTCTTTCATCATTGGATCTATGATTTATCTTCCGCACTCTTGTTATGGTTGTTCATGATTATGTTATTGTTTATGTGGGAGGTTGATCACTCGATACCTGATCTTCGGTGGTGGATCACACTCTCGGGTATGCCAGATAGGGTACCGGCTGGGAGGGCGTGACACATTGTGGGGGCCATTCATTGGTAGGGTTGCATGTGGTAGACTCGGGCTCGTGGGCACTCGAGATTGCAGGAAGCATGAGAGGACATGAGAGCTTTCCATTTACTATGTGTGGATGACCAATACGGTTAAGAGTCTACGTAGCCAGGAAGGAGACGATGACTCTAGTGGGAAAGGTACCGAAAAGGATTGCGAGAAGCAAGGACGTATCTAACCCTAAGTAGATGTGACTTAGTAGATGACTTGCATTGGGCTAATATTAACCCTGTACACGCGCCAGTACTCAAGCCAAATGGTGATGTGAAAGACTGTTGACCTAAACCCCGGCCAAGGTATGTCCAGGAAGGTTTCAGGACCCATTTACCAAACGGAGAACCCAAGATGCTGGGAAGGCTGAGGGAGAGTGATTTGAAACCCACACCCAGAGGAGTATGGTGTTATGACTAAAACTGTGTTTATCAATAGAGACCAGCATACATATATAGAGTTAGAAGCATACTTGCATTATTGCTTCATATCATTGCACTTATGTTTGCCTTTGATTGTGTGTGAAGATGCTTATTGTGATTGGATACTTGCTAAGTTCTTTTTGAGCTCACCCTTCGCGAGACTTGTTTATAAATGACCTTGTAGGTTCGGAAGAGAACCCGTGCTACGGTACGGAGAACCCTTCCTTATATGGTGCAGCTCCAGAAGTTTCTGGAAAAGGTTATGACCAGTGGGGTAGCCAGCTCATAGGTTTAGACTGCTCTGATGGTTCCTATTGATGGCAGCCGGCATCGTCTTGTTCGCCAATGGGATCGTGAGTTAGATACTTACCTGAAGCTACAAGAGCATTACTCGACAGTGAAGAAGATGAAGATTGAAGAAGAAGAAGAGCCGAGAGAAGATGTTGATTAGATTTCTCTTGTTTCTTCTAGGACCTTTACTTTTATTTGTACTATCCTAGACTTTGCTTTAGATTTCGATCTACCTTTCGCATTTGTTTGTGGGGTATATTTCCGTTATACTCTATAGTTTCTTTAGATTGGTATCTTGTTATTTCCGCACTTTGATATTCTTTTGTGATCCTTCTGAGATCCTTTCTTGACTTTTCTTATTAAATTACTTGAATACAATAATTTGTTCTTGCTTTTGATTATGCTATTGTGCTAAGTGGATATGATCATTCCTAAACTTGATCTTCAGGGCTGTGGATCACACCTCTGGGTATTCCAGATAAGGTACCGGCTGGAGGGATGGGACAGGTGCTATGACTTAAAGTATGTCTACCACTAGAGACCAGCATACATAGAGTTAGAATCATACATGCATGTCTGTTTCATATCATCTTGCATCCGTTATATTTTGCTATCATGTTTTATTGTGTTATTGTGGAATGAACTGCCTTGTTGAGTTCTTTTGAACTCACTCCTTTTTGCAAACATCTTTGTTAGATCTACTTCTTGGTGTTGATGACTATGATAGAGCAGCATATAAGTTTGCCCCGAATGACTCATACTACACCCAAGGTGCTGGCTACAAATTATGACAGTGAAGAGTATCATGGTGATGGAGGAGCATATCAGGATTAGTCGTACTCATGTGCTAGTACAACGTTATCTGGATATAGAGACCTTTAGCTTTAGAAGTGTTCTCTACAGACTTGAATAAACAATAGTTTAGATTTTGATTACTTCTTTTCCTGTTGTAATCTTTATTTTTTAGTTTCGATCTACATTTCCACTGTTAATGATTTTCAGTTGTAGTCTACATTTGATTGGTATCTTTTTCCGCACTCTAATAATGTTATTATTCTTTAAATCTTATTTTGATCTCTCAGTTAAAATAGTTTAACATTGATTTTAGTCTTGATCTTGATTATATTATTGTAAATGTGGGAGGTTGATTTCCTCGATACTGATCTTTGGGGCTGTGGATCACACACTCGAGTATGCCAGATATGGTACCGGCTGGGTGGATGTGACAACTGTAATGACCCAACCTCTGATCTCTTTAGTCTTAGAGTGAATCCCCATTCACTCTATGTTCTCCCATGAAGCCATATATGGTGATGCTCTATGTTTTTGATCTAGTATTGATAAAATTAATCACTCTTACTGTACTTTTGTACTCTAATTTGTGTTAGACTTGTTTCTAAGATGTTTTCAATGCCTGATCCATTGTCAGCTGGTACCCTATCTGGAATACCCGAGTGTGTGATCCAAAGCCCCAAAGAACAAGTTTAGGGCGATCATATCCCACATAGCACAATAACATAATCAAAAGCAATAACAAATCATTGTATTTAAGTAACTTAAGATTAATAATCAAGAAAGGATCACAGAAGGATCATAAAAGAAGATCAGAGTGTAGAATAACAAGATACCAAATGAAAAGATAACTGTAGAGTATAGTGGAAATATAACCCACAACAAATGCGGAAGGTAGATCGAAAATCTAAAGCAAGGTCTAAAGCTATTACAATTCAAAAGAAAGTCTATAAGAGATAAGAGTAAACTAATCAACATCTTCCATCGGCTTTTCTTCTTCACCTTAAGACTGTGATCTTGTAACTTCGGGTTAGCTTCTAGCTCACGACCCCATTGGCAAATAAGACGATGCCAACTGCCATCAATAGGAGTCGTCAGGGTAGTCCACCTGTGTGTTGGTCATACCACTGGTCGTGACCTTCTCCAATGATTTTCGAAGTTGAACCATGTAGGGAAGGGTCCTCTATATCGAAGCACAAGTTCTCTTCCATTCCTGCAAAAGAATCTAAAAACATATCCCCCGAAGTATAAGCTCAAAAGAACTTAACAAGTAGTTCAATTACAATAAACATTTACATACAATCCAAAGCATACATAAATGCAATGATATGAGACAATGAATGCAAGCATGCTTTTAACTCTATATATGCTAGTCTCTATTGGTAGACACGCTTTAAGTCATAGCACCATACTCCTGTTGGTAGGTCTCAAATCACTCTCCCTCAACCTTCCCAGTATTTTGGGTTCTCCATTGGTAATTGGGTCCTACATCCTTCCCGCCATCTTGGGTTCTCCGTTTGGTAAATGGGTCCTGAAACCTTCCTGGACATACTTTAGCTGGGGTTTAGGTCATCAGTCTCTCACATCACCATTGGTCTAAGTATTGCACGTGTTCAGGGTTAAATTTAGTCCAATGCAAGTCATCTACTGAGTCACATCTACTTCGGGTTAGATTTGTTTCACCATAGTTAATGTACATAATGTAACTTGAAGTTTTATGCTTCGTTGTTTCTAATATCTAATTCTTCGTTGTCTATTATTTACTTTAAGAAAGTTGAGTCACTTCTGGAATTATGACCTAAGAAGGCTCAATTATCATGTTTCGTCGTTAGGATGTTTCCTGAAACTTTGGCTTTGATACCACTGTCACATCCACCTAGTTGGTTTCTATCTACCCAAATACCCTTGGGAGTGATCCATAGTCACAAGATTTCACTTACATCCATATCATTCCACATAATAACTCAATCAAGAGCAAGACTAAATCAAATGTTTAATATTAAAGAATGAATATATCAAATAAACAAGGATCTCAAAACTTTGAGTGGAAACAACGTCAAATCTAATAAGCAAATTCTCAAAGGAGAGATGGACCGAAAAAGAACAAGCTAGAACAAAAATCTACTCTTCTAATTTTTTGCCTTCTCGAAGTATTAGACACTTGTAATTTCGGGTCGATGTCCAGATCGTAATTCCAATGGCGTATAAGGTGTCTCCTATCATTGTTGATCGAGGTCGTAATAGTACTCCATACTGGTACTTGGATCGTACCACAAGCCACAATCAGTTCCCATTGTTTCCTTAGCTATAAAATCAACGAGAAATATCTGCGAACTCAATCCCGGGATTTCTTCTTCACTTGCGTAGACAACTAAAACAACAAGCCACAAGGGATGAGCTCCAAAGAACTCAACGAGTAAATTAAAAAAATATATATACATATCCTTCATTCATACAAATAATAACCATAATATGCTAACATAATATGAAGTTTCATAAATATGCAATGCAATTTAATAATACACTTAGACTCTAACCGATGCAAGTCTCTATCTTGGTAGACACACATTAAGATATAACATCAGCCTCCTTTAGGAAGGTCTTGTTACTCTTATCTCTCATGGGTTGGTTATCGATCTTAAGATCCCAGGTAAGGGGTATAGTCATTCCTCTCATATCATCACCATAGTTGGGGTTTAGGTTACCATTCTTTCAACACACTATTGGCATGAGTACTGGTGCGTGTTAGAGAAAAGCCTAACCCAATGCAAATTATCTACTTAATCATATCATTGTAGGTCCAAATACCACCTCCTCTCATGCTTCTTGCTTTGTTGGTTCAATATCCTTCCCTATTTGGGGTCAACGTATCCTATGGCTCCAACCAACTCGAACTACGTCTTCCCTTGACCCTAATGGTCATCCACATATAATGGGCGGGAAGTTCTCGTGTCTCCTCATGCTTTTCGCCTTCTTGGGAGCCCATGAGTGTAAGCCTATTATATGCAACCCTACCAATGAATGACCCCTATGGCTATGTTGTATCCCCTCATGTTTCTTACACTTTTGGGCGCCCACCAACCAAATACCGCTGTCACTGGTCACTTGGCATCAATACTCTCGCCGATAAGGTAATGATATGATGGGATGCCTAACCATGTTATCTAATCTTTCTAGTCATGAAAGATAGCAACAGTAAAAAGTGTTGGGGGCATCAGAGGACGGTGTCCTATACCACATCCCTTGATATCCCAAGCCAGGAGTACCAAGCCAAGTATTCCCCAATTCATAATCACACCAAACAACAACCTCCAACAAAAGGAATTAAAAATACTATACATTATTCATAATTCGCAATTCCAGTTCAAGTTTATATATAATAATGATAATTCCCAATCTCAACCATATCAATTAGTGATCATGAAATCATCAAAACATAATTTTAGAATATTATATGCATGAGGAAACCGTATAATAGTAGCATATGAATCAATATACCAGCCTAGCACTATGTTGGGAAATGAAAGTAAGCATATGTAAAGCATAGTAATCCTATTTTAGATTAACTGTCCAAAAAAGGTACGTTTTGATTTACAGTGGACGCTGTCCCACCATCAAATATATCCATGTGGGTGGAGGACCTGTACTATTTAATTTCCTACCAAAAAAAAAAAAGTACTATTTAATTAATGTTGCTAACTATTACTTTCCATTTTCTTTGTTTACCAAAAAAAAAAAAACTTTCCATTTTCTTTCTTTGATAAGTATTACCTTTCTTTTTCCTTTTTTGGGTGAAAAATACTTTCCATTTTACTAGTGCTGTTAATTTTCACTTTCATTTCCATAAATGCTTGTTGCTATATTCGTAGTTTATATACTTGGTTATCCCTCCATTGTCCAATCTGATTAAACAAATTGATCAAGAAGTGATAGTTTAGTTTCAAACTTTCAACGAAACTAGCTAGCAAGGCTTTTCATTTTCTCTGCCTGTAATTCAGCCAAAATGAGCTTAGCTCCGCCATTTCTCTTCACTTGCATATTGATCTTCGTTTTGTTTCACAACAAGATAACCCAAGGCAGTGCTGCTAAGGGTGTAGATGCATCAGAACCTGCATATACCATCAGTGTCAGTACATCAGGCCAAGCAAATTATACAACTATTCAGGCTGCCATCGATTCCATCCCCTCAAATAATAATCAATGGGTTCATATTCTTGTCAGTTCTGACACGTATAGGTAAATTTCTTTTTCCTACTTGTGTTCATAAACTTACCTAACTGAAATATATAAAGCTGTTCGCAAATTCTTTTTTCTCATCTGTAATCTATGCATTCCAGGGAGAAGGTTAACGTCCCCGCCAACAAGCCCTACATATTTCTTGAAGGAAATGGAAATACCATTATTTCATGGGATGCACACACAGCCGCTGATCACAGTGCTACTTTCAGCACAGCAGCTGAAAACTTTGTGGCCAAAAATATAATCTTCATTGTGAGGGAACTTCAATTTAATTCCGAGTTTCTATTCTGCTTGATCGGTTCATGTGGTTTTCACAGATTGATTACGAATTGCACAGTTGCATGATTCATGTGGTTTTTGCGGATTGGTTTTATGACTTTTTTTTCTTTCCTTGTGAAATTGGAAACAGAATACTTATCGAAATGTAGGACAACAAAAGGATCCAGAGCAGTCGGTTACAGTAATGGTAACTGGCGATAAAACGTCTTTTTATGGATGTAGTTTCTATGGATTTCAAGATACATTACTGGATTCAACTGGTCGTCATTACTTCAAAAACTGCCTCATTGAAGGCTCGATAGATTTCATATGGGGAAGTGGTCAATCCATATATGAGGTAATCATCCCTAAATCACCATTTTTAGTTTATATATAACCCGACAAAGTAAAATAAATTATAATAATTGGTTTGATGAGAAACTAAACCTAAGGTCGGAATTAGAAGATAACCATACAGAGTCTTATGTATATAACAACTTGGCACTGACTCCATGCAGGAATGCAAAATATCTGTTATTCCTATCTCTGGAGGCAACCAAGCAGGGTTTATCACAGCTCAAGGACGGAATTCAGATGCGGAAAAGAATGGATTTGTATTTAAAGGAGGATCAGTAATTAGAAATGAAAAGGCAATTACCTATCTTGGTAGAGCTTATGGAGGTTATTCAAGGGTAATCTGGTACCAAACCGATTTCTGTGATGGTATAGTCCCACTAGGATGGGATGCTTGGAATCATGCCGACCATGTGTAAGATCTCTCTTTGATTCATCAATTTTTAGGTACTATATTCACTTTACCTTCACATTTGTGTCCTAAAGTTGTACCCTTGGAAGGAGTTTTTGTCAATATTGGGGCTTGTCAATCAGTCAATTGAAGTGCATGAGCCCTAGGAGGTTATAAGGTCTACTCTTCTTGTCACATTATTGCCTTTAAAACTGAAACCGTTTCTCCTCTCGCTATCCATCTTCACCTTTCTTAGCCTTCCCTCTTAGCTTAATATCCTAACCACACAAATAAATAAATATAAAAAATTATTCATTGTAGTTTTGATATTGTATGTTTCAGGGAAAATCTTGAGTATGCAGAGGTTGATTGCAATGGATCAGGGTCAGATTTATCCAAGCGTGTTCCATGGTTGAAGAAACTAAACAATGTACGCAAATTTACAGATATTTCTTACATTGACGAAGATGGATGGTTGGAGAATCAACCAATTTCTTGATGCTATTCACTTTCTGTTGTCTTTGACAATTATTTAGTTTACTTTTTCTCCTCAACTATTAATAAAAATGTTCATGGCTCCATGGAAAATAAGGTACTTCTAACAAACTAACTCTGGGCATAATCTAGTGTACAAGAAGTGATGAAAAATAAGATTAGTTGACTAATTATCCCTATACAAAAACATTGGAGTGCACAGAATCACCATTAAGGCTTTTTTTTTTTTAATTTTTTTTATCAATTCTCATTTTCTATTATGCCCATCTAAAACAATAAATACAATAATTCATTATTGGTCAAGAATGAAAAATTGTTTGGTGCATTTTGTCAAAAATAAATTATGAAATGAAAATTATGTTTTGTGTGCCAAAATAAAAAATTGATAGAAAATGATAGGGAGCAAGTGAGAAAAGAGGTAAAAAAAAAAAGTATGGGTTTTTTAAAAGAATATGTATTGACTATTTTACCTCATCTTAACTATAAAATTCTTAGCATTTGCATAAATGAAGAGAATTAAATTCTCACCATAATTCATAATAGACAAAAAGTTTATTGTGAATTTTGGAGGCTATTCTATTATTTTAAATAAAAACAAAATTGATAATAGATGTCAAACAATTTAAAATAATAAAATTTTCTCATTATTGAGAATGATAATTGATACCAAGAAAAGCCTAGGTCACATGTGAAAGGCAAAGTCCCATCCAAGCTTCATTAGCTTGCTCACTGAAATAAGGGCCCTAAACCTTGCAGTTATCTCTTAACAAATCTTTTCTTTTGATGAATCTCTTAACTAATAATTACACCTAAGAAATGCAAATTATGGACTTTGTTTCACATACAAACAAAGAAAACCATAAGCAAATGTGACCGTATTTGGTTCCTTTCCTATAGGGAATCTTCCAATGAATGTCCAATAAGCTACATTATTCTGCCACATGTAGTATTTTAATTAAATTAGGACACTTATTGGATTTATTCTAGCTTTTAAATTAAAATACTAAATGTTGTATATGTAAGGGGCTTTTCTATCTTTTACTATTAGAATAGGACAGGGGTGTCTTATTTACTTGTTTAGAGGGTATTCGTGTCCTTTCAGTCATTTTTATATATAGCATATGTTTGGGGTTAGGGCATCACACGATTCATTTTCTCTCATCTCCTCTCTCTCGGTTCTCGTTTTCTCTCCCGTGCGAGGGTGGTATGCTGGTTCTGGTTATGCCCTAGCCGTGTGCTTCTTCTTCTTCTTCTTGAATTGTTCTCTCATGGTGGTTAATAGTTGATGCTTTGGTGTTCTTGGCATGCACATGAAGAGACCGGCTGGTTTAGTCTTGGTTTCGTGTGTAGTCATTTCTATACTTGATGTTTCTCTCTTGGTCCATATATAGAGTTCTTATCTCAAGAAGCTTAGGGCTGTAACATGTTCTTGCTATTGGATTATAGCATGACTTGATGAATTCACTACTCATCCTTGGATGTAAGTCCTTGTGACCGAACCAAGTAAATTGCTGGTGTTGTGTTTGTTTTTTATTTCTTGTTTCATTCCGCTGCAATTAGTTGCTATTTCTTAACAGTTTTTGCATTAGAGCATGTGTTACGGGTCTTGTCTTGACTGGTTACTTCTTGTATGACCTTGTTCACTCTAATCAAAGACTTTTCTATTGGTAACTAGTTACTATATGTTGTCTTTGTCTTCATTTACAAACATCTTGACTTTCGGTTGCTACTCGTTCACTAAACCCTAACTCTAACCGACCCTAACTTAGGGTTTATTCAAATTGACTTAGGGATTTTGTGTATATATCTATTTGAAGTTATTTGCATGTGAAATCCCCTATTTATTGCTTGAAATTGAGACTCAATTTTAGTGTCTGACTCATTTGATGGTTTGGCTGTTAGAGTTTCTTGAAATTGATTTGGGGCTTTTGTGCTAAATACATTAGATATATGAAATTGATGTTTGGTTTATGATTATAATCTGAAATTGATTAGGTTTTATATTTCTGATTATAAATTGCATATAGTTTGTAACTTGTATTTTTTGGTTCTTGCTACTGTTAACTATTATTGGTTATTATTATTGATCACTTGTAGTCTGTTGTTCATTTGAAATATGTTGCTTAACTTTTTGATTTACTTCGAATTATCATACTGTTTTATTTTAGAAATTTTTTGTTTAAATTTTAAAATTGGTTAAGTAGATAATATCTAGTATGTTGCTGATTTGATTTGTTAGATATATTCTAACTGAATATTCTTTATTCTTTTGTCATGGCTCCAACCCGATATGAATTGGAGAAATTCGATGTGGTAAGAGTGATTTTATGGTGTGGAAGAATAGAATGCATGCCATTCTTGTTCAGAATAGATGTCATAAGACATTAAAATTAGATAGAAAGGTCTCTAAAGTTTCTAAAGTTTCTAAAGAAGAAAAGAGAGGTCACTTCATCTTTGATTGAAAAAGAAAAAGAAGATATGCAAGATCTTTGCTATAGTACTATCATTTTGCACTTAAGTAACACAATTATGAGAAGGGTAAGAGATTGAAAGACTGCAGCTCAGGTTTGGCTTAAACTGGAACAGCTTTATATGACTGCATCTGTTCCAAATATTACTTTATTAAAAGAACAACTGTTTAGTTTTAAAATGGATGCTTCTAAGACTCTTACTGATAATGTAGAGGAATTCTATAAATTGTCTTGTGATCTGACCGATTTAGATGAGGAATTAACTGATAATACTCTTGTTGTTCTGTTATTGAATTCTTTGTCTAGTTCTCATGTTGGTGTTAAGAATGCTATTAAGTATGGTAGAAAGCCTATAACCCTTGATGATGTAATGGAAGCTTTGAAAATCAGGGATATAGAGTTGAAAACTAAGAAGAAGGGAAAGAATGTGAGTGAGGGTTTGTTTGCTAATTCTGAAAATAGAAGTGTTTATGAAACTAAAAGAAAGTTCAATAATAATAAGAAAAAGAAGTTTGTTGCAAAGAATGGTAATGTAAGTAATAATCAGAATTTTAATGGAAAGTTTAATAATAATAAGAGGATCTGTTATTATTGTAAGAAGGAATGACATATTAGGAAGTCTTGCAGAGAGTGGTTACAAAAGAAGCAAAATGAAAATGGAAGTAAGAGAATGGAAGCTACAGATGTAGCTGATGTGACAAGTGATGCACTTGTAGTATTCCCTTGTAGTGTTCTTAATACTTGGATTATAGATTCAAGTTGTACTTTCCATATGACTCCTAGAAGGGAGTGGTTTATCACTTTTAAATCCATTAGAGGTGGTAAGGTGTTGATGGGAAATGATCATGCATGTGATGTTGTGGGGATTGGATCTATTAGACTTAAAATGAATGATGAGACTATTAGAGATCTTGAAAATGTAAGACATGTGTCTGGACTTAGGAGAAATCGGTTGTGCTTGAGTCAGCTTGATGCTAGGGGTTTTCATTACACCTCTAGGGATGGTTCTCTGAGGGTTATGAGAGGTATTAGTGTAGTACTTACTACTGATTTGAAGAATGGTTTATACTTCTTAAATGGAAGTGTAGTTTTAGGGGATGCATCAGTCTCTAGTAGGGTTATTAGTGAGATGGAGCTTTGGCATAAAAGATTGTGCCACATTAGTAGTAAGGGTCTTGGACACTTGTATAAAAGTGGCCAAATAAGCCTTAAGAAGTTCAGCCCTTTGACTTTTTGTGATGTGTGTGCTATGGGTAAGCTCCATAAAACTAAATTCCCTCATTCTTCATATAAGACCACTCAAATCCTTGAATATATACATTCTGATTTATCGGGAAGTCCAAATGTGCCTTTGTCTATTTCAAGTGCCCAATATTTCTTGTCTATTATTGATGATTACTCTAGAAAGACTTGGCTGTATCTTCTTAGAGATAAGTCTGCTATCTTTAATAAATTTCAAGAGTGGAAAGTCTTAGTTGAGAATCAAACTGAGAAGAAAATCAAGAAACTTAGGACTAATAATGGTCTTGAATTTGTGAATGAAAAGTTTCTAATTTTTTCTAAGGAATATGGAATAATTAGACATAGGACTCCTTAGCAGAATGGAGTGGCTGAGAGGATGAATAGGACAATCATGGATAGAGTTAGGTGCATATTGATTGAATCTGACCTAAATAAGAAATTCTGGGCTCAAGCTGCTAGTACAACTTGTTTTTGTCATTAATAAGTCTCCTTGTTCCTCAATTGACTTTGAAACACCTGATTTTAGGTGGAATAATGTACATGCTGATTACAATGTGCTAAAACCTTTTGGTTGTGTATGTTTTGTTCATCAAAATAAGGGTAAGTTTGAGCCTAGGGGTAGGAAGTGTGTCTTCCTAGGGTATCCTTTAGGTGTTAAGAGATATAGGCTTTGGTGTTTAGAGGAAAAGAAGATTGTAATTAGTAGAGATGTTAAGTTCAATGAGCTTGAATTTTTTAAATCTGATTCCCCTAGTATTATCTCTAACTCCTATGACCTAGATAAGACAATATTTGAGGTGGAGTTAGGTGATAAATCTAAAACTGAACTTGATGAATCTGATCCTATAGTTGAAGATGACGATCTAGGGGTTGATGGTGGTTCTTTGGAAGTTAAAGATGAGCTTGAAGATAAGGATTCTTTAAAAAATTATTTATTGGCTAGAGATAGGTTTAAAAGAAAGATTAAAAGACCTACTAGATATGCTAATATATGTGAAGTGTCTAATTCTTGCCCAAATCTGATCTTATGCTCTTAATGTAGCTGACCAACTTGAGGGTCACGCCTAGAACCTATAAAGAGTCTCTTGATTGTGTGAACAGCAAGCATTGGTTTGCTGCCATGAAGGATGAAATGGAATCTTTGATGAAAAGTCACACTTGGACTCTTGTTGATAAACCCAAAGGAAAGAAGCTAATTGGATGTAAATGGGTTTATAAATATAAAGCTGGTATTCCTGATGTAGAACAACCTAGATATAAGGCTAGACTAATGGCTAAGGGTTATTCTCAGGTTGAGGGAATAGATTATAATGAAGTGTTTTCATCTGTTGTGAAACACACTTCTATTAGAGTTCTTCTTGCCCTTGCTGCTAATACTTGTTTGATCTTGAACTTAAACAATTGGATGTTAAAATTGCATTATTGAATGGTAAGTTGGATGAGCAAATAGATATGATTCAGCCTGAGGGCTTTGCTGTTAAGGAGAGTGAGACTAAAGTTTGTTTGTTATTAAGGTCTTTGTATGGCTTAAAACAATCACCTAGGCAATGGTATAGAAAATTTGATGAATTTATGCTCAAGAATAAGTATAAGAGAAGCTATGAAAAATGTGCATATTATTGTGAGTTTAGTCCTAATTCTTTCATTTATCTAAGGATAAATCTTATATTTGTAAACTTAAGTCTATGTTGAAATCTGAATTTGAAATGAAAGATATAGGGGCTGCTAAAATGATTCTTCGCATAGATATTCATAGGGATAGGCCTAATGGTGTTTTGACTTTGTCTCAAGTTGGTTATGTTCATAAACTTGTAAACAAGTTTGGAAATGATAATCTTAGAACTGTTAATACTCTTATTGGTGCTCATTTTAAGCTTAGAACTGATTCTAATGCTACTGTAACTGATAGGCCATATCAAGAATGTGTTGGTAGCCTTATGTATTCTATGGTTTGTTGTAGGCCTGATATAGCATATTTTGTTGGTCTTATTTGTAAAAATATGAGTAGGCCTTGTGATTCACATTGGGATGTTATTATGTGGTTGTTAAGATATCTGAAAAATTCTGCATCTTATAGAATTGTTCATGATAATTCTTGTGTTAATAATCTTAGCATTGTTGAGTTTTGTGACTCTGATTTTGCTGCTGATTTGGATAAAAGAAAGTCTTTAACTGGATACTTGTTTATATTGGTGGGAATCTTGTGAGTTGAAAGTCCACCCTTCAACATGTGGTGGCACTTTCAACCACTGAAGTTCAATATATTGCCTTGTTTGAAGCTGTTAAGGAATGCATGTGGCTTAAGGGGCTTCTGGGGGAGCTTGGTTTTAATGATTTGCATTATCTTGTGTATTGTGATTCCCAAAGTGCTTTGTGTCTTTTTAGGAATAGTGTGTATCATGAAAGAACAAAGCATGTTGATGTAAACTGCATTTTATTAGAGATATAATTGCTAAAGGTCTTATTAATGTGTGTAAGATAGATACTTCTATCAATCCTGCTGATATTATGACTAAAATAGTTCCTATTGGAAAGTTCAAATTTGCTTTGAACATATTAAAATTATTATCTCTATAGTTAGTTTTAGTTTTTTATTGTTATTTGATGGGTTTGTGTCAACTCTCAGGTGCATGCAATGTCAAAATAGCAGAGTCAAAGTGGAGAATGGTGTACATGTAAGGGGCTTTTCTATCTTTTACTATTATAATAGGACAGGGGTATCTTATTTACTTGTTTAGAGGGTATTGTGTCCTTTCAGTCATTTGTATATATAGCATATGTTTGGGGTTAGGGCATCACACGATTCATTTTCTCTCATCTCCTCTCTCTGATTCTCGTTTTCTCTCCTGTGCAAGTGTGGTATGCTGGTTCTGGTTATGCCCTAGTCGTGTGCTTCTTCTTCTTCTTCTTCTTCTTGGATTGTTCTCTTATGGTGGTTAATAGCTGATGTTGTTGATGTGTTGAAGACACTACGGTTAATGTTGGTGTTCTTGGCCTGCGTATGAAGAGAGTGGCTGGTTTAGTCTTGGTTTCAGGTGTAGTCATTTCTATATTTGATGTTTCTCTCTTGGTCCATGTATAGAGTTCTTATCTCAAGAAGCTTAGGGCTGTAACATGTTCTTGCTATTGGATTGTTGCATGACTTGATGAGTTCATTACTCATCCTTGGATATATGTCCTTGTGACCAAACCAAGTAAATCGTTGGTGTTGTGTTTGTTTTTTGTTTCTTGTTTTATTCCGCTGCAATTAGTTGCTATTTCTTAACACTAACGTTCTTAAGCCCTATAATTCATTTGTCACTTATTAGAAGAGCCCCCCAAGAAGAGGATAAAAAACGGGTTTGGAGTCGAAAACTTGAAAGAGGTTTGACCAAGCTAAGTTAGTAAAACATGACCATTGGGACCCAAAAAGAAATTAAACTAACGAACTGACCTACTATAGGGTGCGTACCCTCTTCACCACTCTTGGATTATGTCCCAAATTAATTGAACATATCTCTATTTATAGACATCTAGAGAGATTCATAGTAACCCATGTTTTTCTTTATTTTCTTTGAGCCATCATCAAACAAGACAGAAAGTCCATAGGTCCAAGAGATGAGAAGGAAAGGGAGAAGAAGATGTGGAAGGACAAAACTTTAAGTCCAAATCTTGATTTTATTGTTTCTACATGAGAGGATGCTACCATAGTGTGAGAAGAACATCCACCACAGTAACTCACAATAAATACCACAATACTGAGAAACATTAGGTGGACCACAGCCTTCTGGCCAACTATGAACTATAACTAATTAGATGTTCTTGTAAATCAAAATAAAATCAACAAAAAGTTTAGTTAAAGATGTAATTATTAGAGAGATAAAGAAAGTTGAAATTGCAATAGTTCACGGGAATTATAGAAAGAATCATGTTAGCCGATGACGTAGGCAATGTCACAGTGAAACTGTTATCGTTAAGCCTTCTGCTCTGGTTAAAATTCGTGATTAGATTCCTATTAAAAGATCTCAAATGCAATTTTCTAGTCAACTAGAAACCCCAAACTTTATGGTGTCTCAGCTCCCAATGTTCCTACTTACAGGTATTGTACCTTGGCATTTCCTCAATTGTGGTCAAAAGCAACACTAATCAAAGAAGAGAAGACTGTCTGGCATCCTGTTATTTTGTAGGTCAATCCTTTTGGACATCGTGCATAGGTACTCTTTGATCGAGAAATTTACAAAAAATCAAGTCCATTTATGGACCATCCATTTCCTTGCATATATGTGACATATGTCCCAATATCACATCAAATGGTTGTGATACAGAAAGATTTTACCTGACTGGGGCTAGACCCGACGGTTGCTAACCCAATTGGGATATTAGCTGATCACATGGATGGAAGGCTCCATCTACGCTGAACTTGTATGGCAACATCACCCTAAACGGAAGCTCAACTCCGAAGGTGATTAGATGGGACAACTGATGAGGAAGCCTGTTCAAGGCTGATTAGGTCGCCACCGTCAGGGGAGCCTGTCATATCCACCCAGCCGGTACCCTATCTGGCATACCCGAGAGTGTGATCCACAGTCTTGATGATCGGTATTGAGGAAATCAACCTCCTACATTTACAATAATATAATCACGAACAGGACATAATCAATGTTATACTATATAAACAGAGAGATCAAAATAAGATTCAGAAAATAACAATATAATCAAAGTGCGGAAAGAATGATTCCAATATAATAATCAATATAGAGTGTAGCGGAAAATCACTACACATAACACAGTGGAATAGTAGATCGAAAGTCAAAAGAAAGATTACAACCGGTTCAAAAAATGAAAGGAATAGAAAAGAAGGAATCAAACTAAACTAAGGTCTCTTCTAACTTATAAATACAACTTCTAAAAGTAAAAGTCTCAGAATCCAGATAACACGTAACAAGCATGTGAGTATGACTAATCCTGACGCGATACGTCCTCACCCATGAATTCCTCACTTTCGTAGTCACCATAGCCAACACCTTGGAAGTAGTATGCGTCATCTGTTTGTGCTTCATAGTATTGGCCTTCATAGTCATCAGTACCTGTAGGATAGTCTAACAAAGATGTTTGCAAAAAGGAGAGAGTTCAAAAGAACTCAACAAGGTAGTTTATATCCACAGTAACATAGTAAAACATGATTTCAAAACACACATGGTGCAAGATGATATGAAACTGACAATGCATGTATGAATCTAACTTTATGTATGCTGGTCTCTGTTGGTAGACATACTTTAAGTTATATCACCATATTCCTTTGGGTAGGTCTCAAATCACTCTCCCTCAACCATCTCAGTATCTTGGGTTTTCTGGTGGTAATTGGGTCCTGCATCCCTCTCGGATATTCCTTGGCTGGGGTTTAGGTCACCGCTCTCTCACATCACCATTGGTCTGAGTATTGGCGCATGTCAAGGTTAAACCTAGCCCAATGCAAGTCTTCTACTTAGTTATATCAAGTCAGAGTCAGATACTTCCATTCCTTGCCTCTCGCGATTCTTTCCTATATCCTTCTCACTAGAGTCAGCGTATCCTATGGCTACAACCAACTCGGAATACAGACTCATCAACCCTATTGGTCATCCACAAATAAACAAGAAGCTCTCGTGTCCTCTCACGGGTTGAATGCCGGTCTTGAGCGCCCATGAGCCCAAGTCCACTACTTGCAACCCTACCAATGAATGGCCCCTCACAATGTGATCGATGTCCTCTCACGGGTTGGATACCGGTCTTAAGCGCCCACAAACCCACACTGCTACCATAGGTTACTCAGTCTCAATACCCTTTTGAATCGAGTTTAATATAATAGGGACATCCTAGCCAAACACTGCTAGACAAGCCCTAGGTATGACAACCAATAATCCAGGAAAGAGTCAAAGGGAATCATAGGAAATGTCCCATACCACTTCCACTGATGTCCAAGGACAGAAATGTAAAAAGGACATTCCCCAATCCCAAATCATACCTAAACAATCACATTCCCAATTCAGTCACAACATACACAACTGATATTCCAATGTATAGAAAAATAAGTATTCATACATGATCAATGTAATAAGAGAAATACATGAACAAGGTCCTACTGTACTTAAAGTACTTGCAACAGTAATATCATAATAAGAAACTATAAGAACAACAGTGATCTATGAAATTCCCAAATTAGAAACTAAGATCATGCAATCTAGGTTATTATGTAAATAACTATCTTACTTTAAATAGCTTCGAATAAATTTCAGAGATCAAAGAGAATAGGTTCAAGGTTAGCAAACAAACCCTAAAAAAGCATAAATACATCATTAGGAATAAGCCCTAGAAGATTAGAAGTCAAACGGATCAAATTGAACGAAGAAATCCATTACTATCAGCTTTGGTAGCTTTATTGGTAGCTTGGTCCAATCACCCCCAATGAACAGTATACAGCAGAAATCATAATTTTGATCAGAAACTCATCTTCCAGGATTCAAAACACTCCAAAAATTCAAGGACAACTCTAGAACAGTATTCTAAGATCAACTAGCATAGCTTAAACAACAACCATGATCAAAATCATAACCTTCTAATTTGATCAAAACAAGGATTTTTATAGAAAACAATCCATAGATCAATGGAGAAATTAGAAAGAACAAGGTTTCACTGTAGATGAATATCAGCAGTAGATCAGAGGTAAGAACTAACATGAGAATGGATCTATCATGCTAGAGAAATCAAAACAATAAGATTAATCATGAATTCATGAAGATATCAATGATCTCTTCTAAAAATCAAATATGGAGATCATAGCATCATTGGAATGAATGGAGATTCATTCACAACTATAGAGATTGTAGAAGAGGTGTTCACAAGGATGCAATACCATCTTCATAATCATAGCCATGAGATTACATCAATACAAGAGTAAATCAATTAGAAGATTAAGAGATTACTAACCTTAATGATGAACAAGATATGAAGAACTTGAGAATTTGCAAGAGTCCTTCAACAACATCAAGGAGAGGCTTTGAGAGAGGCTTCCCACATTCTCTACAGGTTTTAGAAACAAAAGAGGCTAAGAAACATGAAGTCCTATTAAATAGAGCATCAAAACCCTAATAAGAAGATCTTACACAGATCCTGTCAGTAGTGGGTCAATTGGTTGGTCGATTGGCCCAGTCGACCCACCAGTCGACCAAGGCTGACAGCAAGCCCAAGTCAGGGACTTCAAGGCCAAAACCTCATCAAATTCAAATGGGCTTCTCCCAACTCAACAAATGACTAACCCAGCATAGAGAACTGCCTTCAACCCATGTCCAACTAGGCTTTAGGTCCATTAACTAAGCTCTTCTTCATCAAGGTTCAATTTCTACTCCAACTTTGACAAAGTTTCCAAGTATGGAACACCTGTCACATCCATCCATCCGGTACCCTACCTGGCATACCCGAGTGTGTGATCCACAGCCCCAAAGATCAAGTATCGAGATAATCAACCTCCCACATAGACAATAACATAATCATGAACATAAATAATCAATGTGAAAAGTATAAATGAGAGATCCAAATAAGGAATGAATAAATCATATATCATCAGAGTACGAAAGGTAACAAAATGTCAAAATCATAAAGTAAAGTGAGGTGGAAATCTCACTCTACCAACAGCGGAATAGAAGTTCAGAAAGAAAAGGAAAAGAGATCAAAACCTAATCCCAATAACAAGTACAATGAGTAACTAAATCATTCTCAATCTTATAGAGAACATCTCTATAAGTATAAATCTCAAAAATGGCACAAGGGCGCTTCCACTCTATCGATGGACTAAGCATCGTATGCAGCATAACCACCCGCGGAATCTTCAATGTGATCTTCGTAACCACAATCACCTTCCTGGAGGTATGTCTCTTCTCCTTGCGCTTCTTCATACTAGCAGTCAAGATACTCAGAGCCTGTAGAGAAATCTAACAATACATAGCACAAAAGGAGTGAGTTTCAAAAGAAACCCAGTAAGGCAGTTAATCCATAATAACATAAATAGCAGGATTTCAAAGCAAAGTAAGATGCAATGTGATATGAAACATATGATGCATTATGATTCTAAATCTATGTATCCTGGTCTCTATTGGCAAACATGCTTTAAGTCATAGCACTGTACTTCTTTAGGAAGGTCTCATCACACAACGTCGTTTGGTAGTGGGTCCGGCATCCCTCAAGACATTCCATGGCTGAGGTTTAGGTCACTGCTCTCTCACATAAGCATTGGTCTAAGTACTGGCGCATGTCAAGGTTAAGGCCTAGCCAAATGTGAATCTTCTACTTAATTACATCAACTCATATCCAGATACGTCCATTCCTCGCCCTTGGCGATCCTTTCCGGTATCCTTCACACTAGAGGCGTCATAGTCCCTGACTACGGACTCATCAACCCTATTGGTTATCCACATATGGTAAACGAGAAGCTCTCATGTCCCCTCACGGGTTGGTTACCGGTCTTGAGCGCCCATGAGCCCAAGTCTATCCATATGCAACTCTACCAATGAAATGGCCCCCACAATGTGATTCCTGTACTCTCACTGGTTGGTTACCGGTCTTGAATGCCCATGAATCCCCATTGCTACCATGGGTCGTTCGGTCTCAATACCCCTCTGATTAGGGTCTGATATAACAGGACATCCTAGCCAAAAACTACTAGATAGCCCTAGGTATGTGTCAACCAACAGTTTAGGAAGGTGTCAAAGGGCATCTCCGGAAACATCCCATAATATTCCCGTAGGTGTCCAAGGACAGAAGTGTCAAAAGGACACCTCCCCTTTCCAAACCATACCTAATCATTCACAACCATGAATCAATCATATCACAAATATAGTAACTCCCCATATGGAAAGAAATCAATAACATGATCCAACATGTATATAATTGACAAGTAAATCATATATGAACTAATTAGCATAAACAATTATGCTACTGTAATTAAAGTAATTGCATCAGTAATAAGTCAACATAAGAATCTATTTATGGAAATAAATCAAAGAGATTCAAATATGGAAACTAAATCATGCAATCTATGTAATTAAGGAAATAACTATCCTTACCTTAATTACTTCGCAAAGGATCTTGGGGATCAATGAAGATCTTGTCTAAACTTTGAAAGAAAGTCCAAAACAAGTATATATATCATTAGGAAAGAAACCTAAAAGGAAAGAGATTGAATCATCCAAAACAGACAAAATATGAGGTTACTGTCCTCATTGGTCGATTGATTGGTCTACTGACTCAGTTGACCAAGCAATCAACCAACAGAGTCAGTGACTGACAAAATCAGAGATTTCTGATTCAAAATCCAAATTTTGTGATTCAAAAAGACACCAATCAAGAGGGAATATGCAAGAATAGTATATTGGTCTATAGAGGACTTCAAAACTCTAATAATATCAAGTCTTCAAGTTACAAATTAGGAAACAAAAACTTACCATAATTAGATCAATCATGGTTCTTGAAGAAATCATAGCAAAATCATGGACGAGAAGCTATAGGATGATGGATTACTAATCTGATAAAGGATTCATGAAAAGCATGCATAGATCTTCTAGAAAAATAGATCTAAGACTGAAGAACATTAAATCTAAAAAGGAAAGAAAATGAATACATGGTTTCCTTAAAAAATGAGTGATGATCTTAATGAAGATCATCCACCAAGCTTTAGATCCTTAGGAAAAGAGAGGGGGTGAGTAGAGTGATGGTTGCAACAGAGATGCAACATCATCTCTATTGTCCTCAAACAGAAAAGGAAAAAAAAACAATGGAGAATCAAAGATGAAACATAGAAAAGGATGATCACATACCTTTTTGTGTAAATGCAAGAGATTTGATGATGATCCGTCAAGAAAATCACCAAGGATGCAGAGGAGATGACTTGAAGAGGGCTCTGGTTCGTTCCAAAGTGTTTGGAGGCACAAAAGACGAATTAGATTCGAAGTTGGGCTTAAATAGAGAAGCCAAGACCTAATTCAACAAAACATATCCCTTTGGTCGATTGATTGGTCGACTGGCAGTCGACCAAGCAATCGACCAAGCAGTACAACAAATCCAAAACAGGGAATTGAAGGCTCAGATCAAATCCAAACATGAAGGGGTTTTGCACACACACTATATGGCTTACCTAGTATGTAGAAATGCCTTCGAACCAAGTCAAAGAGTACTCCAAGTCCATCAACTAATTCCTTCATCATCAGGGTGCAGTTTCCATAAATGGAACACTATCATCAACACTCATGGATTCTAAGCCAACCACCAAGTCTTCCACTGAGATGGCCCATAGCTGACTTCTTGCCTTACTTCGAGTTGTCGGACCTACAAACAACAGGGTTTCCGGGTCAAGGTTAGGGCTGGGTTTCAATGATTGGTCTACTGACTCAGTCGACCAATCAGTCGACCAACAGAGTCAGTGACAGACAAAATCAAAGATTTCTGATTCGAAATCTGAATTTTGTGATTCGAATTGTCACCAAACAAGAGGGAATATGCAATTATAGTGTATTGGTCTATAGAGGACTTTAAAACCCTAATAACATCAAATCTTCAAGTCACAAAATAGGAAACAAAAACTTAACATAAATAGGTCAATAAAGGTTCTTGGAGAAATCATGGCAAATTTATGGAAGAGAAACTATAGAATGACTGATTACTAATCTGATAAAGAATTCATGGAAAACATGTATAGATCTTCTAGACAAACATATCTAAGATTGAAGAACTTTGAATCTAAAAAGGGAAAGAAGATGAAAACATGGTTTCCTTCAAAAGCAAGTGATGATCTTGATTAAGATCATCCATCAAGCCTTAAATCCTTAGGAAAAGAGAGAAGATGAGTAGAGTGATGGTTGCAACAGAGATGCAACATCAAACTGTTCTCAAATAGAAAAGGAAACAAAAACTATAGAAAACCAAAGATGGAGAAGAGAGGAGGATGATCACATACCTTATGATGCAAAAGCAAGAGAATTGATGAAGATCCAACAAGAAAACCACCAAGGATGCAGAGGAGATGACTTGAGGAGAGCTCTGGTTCGTTCCAGGAAGTTTGGAGGCACAAAAGATGAATTAGACTTGAAGTTGGGCTTAAATAGAGAAGCCAAGACCTAATTCAACAAAACAGATCCCGTTGGTCGATTGATTGGTCGACTGGCCTAGTCAACCAAGCAGTCGACCAATCAGGACAGCAAGTCTAAAATAGGGAATTGAAGGCTTAGATCAAGTCCAAACTTGAAGGGGTTTTGCACACACACCAAGTGGCTTACCTAGTATGTAGAAATGCCTACGAACCAAGTCAGAAAGTACTCCAAGTCCATCAACTAATCCCATCTTCATCAGGGTGCAATTTCCTTTTCAGTCTTGAACATGTTTCCATAAATGGAACACTGTCATCAACTTCCATGGATTCTAAGCCAAACACCATGTCTTCCATTGAAATGGCCCATAGTTGACTTCTTCCTTTACTTTGGGTTGTCAGACCTACAAACAACAGGGTTTCCGGGTCAAGGTTAGGGTTGGGTTTCACATTCTCGCCCCCTTAAAAGAAATTCCGTCCTCGAAATTGAAAGTGTACCTGAACTTCCAAAGAGGTGAGGAAACTTCTCCTTCATATCTTCTTCCTTCTCCCAAGAAGCTTCTTCAGGGGTATGGTTCTTCCACCAAATCTTCACCAAAGGAATGGTGCGATTCCATAGTTGCTTGTCCTTCTTATCCAGGATTTCGGCTGGCTCTTAATCATAGGTAAGATCAGCACTAAGTCCTTCGGGTGCTTGCTGTAAATGTGTTCCGGGTTCTCTATGTACTTCCGAAGCATTGAAACATGAAACACATTATGAACTCCAGCAAGAGGCGGAGGCAAGGCTAATCGATATGCAACAGGTCCAATGTAAAATCTAGCCTTATCCTAACCCTGACCCGGCCCGGATTTTGTACTGTTGTAGGTCCAAAGACCCGGAGTGGAGGTAGAAGGGACTTGTGGACCCTCATTGTTGAAGATTCGGTGTTTGATCCAGAGCCTATGGACATTGACAGTGTTGCCCCTTACTTGAGGACATTATCAGTGTTTAGTGAAAATCTGCGCATCGAAGAAGATTGAATTAGTTGAAGCACCTATTGAACTCCCGTGCTCAATCCAAAGGTATTTCATGAAACTAGACTTGTTGATTGACTTGTAGGAGAAAACCCAACTCATTTTAGATCAGTCTGGCCTTCCAAATCCTTGCTCCAAGTTTGCTATCAGCCTTGGTCGACTGACCAGTTGACTAGCAGTTATGAAATTCGAGTTCTGCACTCTTATTTCTGCACTCTGATTATCTGACCTTATCTTATTCTTGATGTCTTTTATTATATGCTTTTACCTTGATTATTATTGTTCATGATTGTGTTATCGCGTATGTGGGAGGCATGGTTGCTCAATACTTGATCCTTGGGACTGTGGATCACATACCCGGGTATGCCTGGTAGGGTACCGGCTGGGTGGATGTGACAGAGTGGTATCAGAGCCCAAGTTCAAGTGAAACCCCAACCACAGAAACGATAACGGAACATTCCCGAGTCATAGATCCAAAAGTGACTCCTGTATTCTTAGAGTGAGTAATAGATAACTTGGACTAGAAACTTAATTAATGAAGCATAAGTGAATGGTTGAATAATATACCATCATTATAATTTAACAAGCATCACTTAATGAAATAAAAAGAAAGTGAATAATGCACAATAATAAAGTGAAACAAAGCGAATTTCATTAACTTAAGAAAGTTTTACATCAAGTTACATATGAAAAGCATAACTGAAAACCTAGTACAATATGTCTATCTAGAAGACCGCCTCTAATCTCGAAGTGCCCTAACATCCTCGAAAATCTGTGTGAGCTGAGACTGCATATACTCCTGTCTAGACTCTATCTATGCATGTCTCACCTCCATCCTCTCATACATCTGCTTCTGCCTGACCTCCATCCTCTCCAGCATGGAAGTCTTGGAAAGCATCCGTGCATATAAGTCTGGTGTCTCTGGAGCAGCATGTGAGGGGGGCCCTACCTCGACGTGTGGTGCAAGAATCCCTTGATCATCCTGACCGGCATCACGCATCTCTGCATCCTCTCCATCCTGATCATCAGAATCTGCAGCATCCTATCCCTCATCTACTAGTGCCACCCCATCCTCATCCTCAAACTCAGACTCGTCCTCTGGACCTGGAGACCTCTCCACCTGATTTAACTGCATCAATGCAATAGACCTCGCACCTATGGAGTATCCCATACCTCGAGTCGCCCTTTCCTCATCATCTAATCCCACCTCAAAGTACCTGAAGATGCGTGTCAATAGGCGCCCAAAACAAAGATTCCTATTACTCGGGTGCTCGACAATCTCGATCATAACATTATGTACAATGTATGCCAAATCGATCTCGAATCCTAGATAGATCCGATAAATGAGCAAAGCATCCATCACAGAGACCACATGGTGATGTCCTGCTCTCGGTATGATGTTCCTCCCTACGATCCGTCCGATGACCCTAGTCGATGGAATCATATCACCACTGATCCTAGGATGATAACACCAACGATCATCCCATAGTGTAGTACAAATCTCATGCAACTCGTATGGAAGTAAGTGTCTACTGAACTCCTCACCTCCTAATATCCACACACATGCATGCGGGTAATGAGGTACCCCAAAGATCTCTGCTAGTGTGAGTGTAGAAAATCTGATCTGAGTCCCTCTGACCTGACTCACTATCACCAACTCCAACTAACCACCCTAACCCTCCTCGAATGACGTCAGACTGTTGTAAAACAACTTAACTAACTCTGGGTACACCGGTAGATCCTCTGTGAATAGGTGTGTCCATCTCATAGTGTCGAATCTCCGTCCGATCCAAAATGTCCTTAACTCTCATATCTGTAATAGCCGTCCGTACTCTATACGGCAATGTCCGAAGTACACCTCGTAGAGATACTCTACTAATGGAGTAACGAAGTGGTGTCGATCTATCACCTCCGCTCATGGCTACATAGGTACCTGACTGCCACCTCTCCTGGCTCCTACTAATCTACCTCGACCACGGCCTCCTCGTCCCCGTCTCTCCATGATATCTATACTTGTAGAAAAAGATCATCAAGTCAATGTTAGAAAATTACCAAAAGATTAGACAAGAAGGGCATTTTTGTAATTTTTTTGGAAATTTTTGATTTTGGGGAAAATTCAAATTACCACGGGTCATTCGGTCTCAATGCCTTTCCGATTCGAGTTTGGTACAACAAGGACATCCTAGCCAACACCACGAGACAAGTCCTATATATGACATCCAATAATCCGGGAAAGCATCAATGGACATCATCGAAAACATCCCATACTATTCCCTCCGATGTCCAAGGACAGAAATGTCGAAAGGACATTCCCCAATCCCGAATCATACTTATTCAATCACATTCCCAATTCCATCATACCATACATCAATGATATTTCATCATATGAAAAGAGATATAACATAGCATGGTCAATTACATATGTAATTAATAAGAATGACTCATCATGATAATCAAAATGATATATAACATGGCACTACTGTCTTGAAGTACATACAGCAGTCATAAGATGATAAGAATACCATAAACAATGTAAATCTACTAAGTTTCCAACATTGAAGTAATATTCACATATCCTATGTAATTATGGTAAACAACCGTCCTTACCTTGAATCAAGTCGAAGATAGACCAAAGTTCAATAAGAATAGTCTCAAGTTTAGTACTTGCACCCTAGACAATCACATGTACAATATCAGAAGAAGAATCAAGTAAATCGGAGGTCAAATGGATCAAATTGAGCAAATCAACAAATCTAGGTTCAGCTGGTCGACTGACTTGGTTGACTGACTCAGTTGACCAAGTAGTCGACCAAGTGAACAGTGTGGGCCTGAATAGTGAATTTTGGTTCGAAACCTATCTTCCCGAGCTCGGATCACTCCGAAATTTGGAGGGATTGTTAGGAACAGTAAATGAACACTATCTAGCAAAGAATTAGCATCAATCAATGGTCTAATTAAGAATCCTGAATTTGAAACCCTAACATCTATATGCTAAACATCATATTCTATAATGCAATTGATTGCAAATGCAAGGAACAATAGGGAATTAGCTAAGGGAATGATAAGAACTAGATTAGGATCATATGCAAATATGAAATCAGACTTAGCATACTATACAAATCAGTTTAGGCTATGAAATCAAGTTGCAATGAAGAGAATCATGAAAATGTATAGATAAGAATCGAAATGGGAGCATAGCATAGATGGATTGAGAGGGGCTTATGCATTTGCAAGGAAAAAACACATGAAGTGGTTGTTGCAAGGTTGCAGCACCATCTTCATGGTCTCAACAGCAAGAAAGAGAAGAGGTGAGAGTAGATTAGAGAGTGAAAGAGAGAATCCATACCTTGGGGGATGATCCTTGAGCAGAGAGGCAATGATTAGCAATGATTTATGCAAGATTCCTTCACCACTACCAAGGGAATATCTTGGGAAGCTCTCTCCACATTCTCAGGAGGCTAAAGGAATAGAATAGGGTTCTAATCACGAGGTTCCCTTTTGTAGACATTAAATAATCAAGAAAAATGCAATTTTCGCATTTAATAATCTGCTGGTCAACTGGCCCAGTCGACCAATCAGTTGACCAAGCAAGAACAACAACTTCAGACAGGGAATTGGAAGGCCAGATCAACTCAAATTCACTTGGGCTTTCTCCTATAAGTCAATCAACAAGTCTAGGTCAGAGTATTACCTTCGGATCAAGTCCGGAAGTGCATTAAGTACTTCAACTAATCTTCCCCTCTTCTAGGTGCAGCTTCTCACTAAACACTGACAGTGCATCCAAGTAAGGGGCACCGCCATCAATGTCCATAGGCTCAAAATCAAGCACCATATTTTCAACTGAGAGGGCCCACAACTGTCTTCTTCCACCACTTCGAGTCTTCAGACCCAAACAACAAGGATTCCGGGTCAGGGTTAGGCTAGTGCTGGATTTCACAAGAGTGGCATGTCATCAGTCCCCTACTCAACTTAGACAACTAGCATTTGTCTTCTTCTAATGCATACAATTTTCTACATAAGAAGAAGAGAAGAGGAAGAAGAAAAAGAAAGAAAAAAAAAAAGGATAAAAGAGAGAGAGAAAAAGAAAAGAAAAAAAAAACTTTAAACAGTTTATCTAGTTAAGATTGTTTGTACTTACTTGGCTTGTGCTGTTCTATATAAGGGTATTAGGGATATTTTTGGAAATTCAACCACTGCCCTAGCCGCCACTCCATCTCAAGCTTATGCGGCTAGGGTTGCTTCCAAGAGTTCCATCGCTGTTAGAAGTCCCACAGCTAATCAAACACCAATTCCTACATTCAAGGCTTCCAAGAGTTCCACCGTTATTAGAAGTCCCACAGCTGATTAAACACCAGCCACTACATTCAAGAAGAACTCCATAATTAGTACTCATAAAGACTCTAGTCAACCCAAAGAAGAGTTTGATACTGATTGGTACAAAACCCTAGTCAATATTTAATGTAATCTAAAATACCTATCTCCATGTAAACCAAAACACTGCAACTCAAGAGTCCTAGAACCACAACTACAAGAGTCCTAGTGTCACATCCACCCAACCATAAGTAACCATACAGAGATTATGTCCCATTGCTAGCACACAAGTGCTATAGTCGGACTATTCCTGATAAGCTCCAATCTCGTACTAGTAGTCTTCACCGTCGTAGTCACCTACTTGGTCTTCATAGTATTGACCATCATAATCATCAATACTTGCTGATAAGTCTAACAAAGATGTTGGAAAAAGAAGTGAGTTCAAAAGAACTCAGCAAGGCAGTTCATTCCATAATAACATAATAACACATGATAGCAAATCATACAAAATGCAATATGATATGAAACAGACAATGCATATATTATTCTAACTCTATGTATGATGGTCTCTATTGGCAGACATGCTTTAAGTCATAGCACCATACTCCTCTGGGTAGGGTCTAAATCACTCTCCCTCAACCATCTCGGTATCTTGGGTTCTCCGGTTGGCAATGGGTTCTGAAACCTTCCCGGACAACCTTGGCTGGGGCTTAGGTCAACCCTCTCTCACGCCACCATTTGGTCTGAGTACTGGTGCATGTCAAAGTTAAGCCTAGTCAAATGCAAGTCTTATACTTAGTTATATCAACTTAGATCCAGATTGTGAAATCCAGCCCTTTCCTAACCCTGACCCTAACCCGAATCCATTGGTGTTTGTAGGTCCGAAGACTCAGAGTAGTGGAAGAAGAGACTTGTGGGCCCTCATAGTCGAAGATTCAGTGTATGACTCAGTGTCACATCCACCTAGCCAGTATCCTATCTGGCATACCCGGGAATGTGATCCAAAGCCCGAGGATTAAGGATCGAGCAGCCATGCCTCCCATATACACGATAACATAATCACAAACAATATAATCAATGTTTTAAGCAAGAAATAACCAGATCAAAAGGATAATAAAAGATAATCAATCAGAGTGCGGAAAATCATCAAGTATCAAGTACATATCAAGAAAATTCTCAAAAGAGAGAGAGAGTGATCAGAAGTCACTCCTCAAAAGCAGCGAAAAAATGGTTGATTAGTTAAGTTACAATCCAATATCAAGAGTAATCCAAAGAAGTTAATACAACATATCCAGGTTCCAAAATGACAAAAAGGGCCTAAACTAGGGTCTCCTCCATCGTGTATAAAGTGTCCTCGTATGTGTACACAAAGGAGACCAAGCACGGCCTCTCCCAAATCAAGGTCAGACTAACTCTAGTACGAAGGGTAATCACCCTCGGCACCTTCACCATAATCTTTGTAATAGCCAGGACCTTCACCGTAGTATGAGGGATCATGCATCGCCTCATAGAAGGAGCCATCAATGTCTTCGGTACCTGCAGATATGTCTAACAAAAACAATTGCAGAAAGGAAATGAGTTCAAAGAACTCAGCAAGGCGAGTCATTGCACAATGCACAAATCATACGATACAAGTCTCAACATGATGTAAGATGATATGAGACAATAATGCAATATGATTCTAACTGTGAGTATGCTAGTCTCTAAAGTAGACATGCTTTAAGCCATAGCACCATACTTCTTTAGGTCGTCTGTCACTCCCCCTCAATCATACATGATATCTTGGGTCTGCCGGGGTAATTGGGTAAAGTCCTCATCAGAAACCATGGTTGTGGATTAGGTCATCACTCTCTCACATCACCATTGGTATAAGTATTGGCGCATGTCATGGCGAAGCCTAGCCAAATGCAAGTCATCTACTCAGGCGTATCAAGTCAGATCTGGATACTTCCCCTGTGGCACCAACCAACTCGGTTTCGTATCCTTCACACTAGAGTCAGCGTATCCTATGGCTACAACCAACTTGGACTATGGATTCATCAACCCTATTGGTCATCCACAAATGGTAAACGGGAAGTTCTCACGTCCTCTCACGGATTGGTTACCAGTCTTGAGCGTCCGTGAGCCAAAGTCTATCCATTTGCAACCCTACCAATAAATGGCCCCTTCCGGGTATCCGCAGTATGGTTTATGTCCTCTCACGGGTTGGTTACCGGTCTTGAGCGCCCATCAAACCATACCCTACCATGGGTCGTTTGGTCTCAATACCCTTCAGATTCGGGTCTGATACAACAAGGATAGTCCTAGCCATACATCTAAACAATCCTATGTATGTCATCCAATAACCCGGGAAAGTGTTGATGGACACCTTCGGAAAACATCCCATACTATTCCCTCCGATGTCCAAGGACAGAAGTGTCGGTAAGACACTTCCCAATCCCAAGTCTTACTTAGTCATTCACAAGCTCAATCTCATCATATCATACATGATCAATAATTCATCATATAAACAAAGGCGTAGTATAACATGATCAATCATATATGTAATCATAAAGGATAATTAAGCATGATATTTCAAATGACATGTAACATAATATTACTGATATAAAGTGCATGCAACAGTTATACATGGCTAAGGAATACACAATAAAGTATATCTACTAAGTTTCCAAATTAGAAGTGATCAATGTACTTGAGGTAACGACCGTCCTTTCCTTGATCGAGTCAGAAATAATACCAAGAATAGCCCAAAAGTCAGTGTTTGTACCCTAGACAACATATAATCAACATTAGAGAAGAAAGCAATCGAATCGGAGGTTAAATGAAGCAATTCAGCCAAAGACAGAGTTGCTGTCATATCTTGGTCGACTGGCTGGTCGACTGTCAGTCGACCAAAGCAAACAGTAACTGGCAGAAATGGAGATTTGGCCCGAAACTGATCATCCGGTGCTCCGATCGACATGAAACTTGGAGGGCATGATTATGGCAAGATGGGGACACTACACACCAAATATTATCACGATCCAACAGTCCAATTATGAATACCCAAATTGAAACCCTATATTCTATATGCTAAACATCAAGTATTGAATTGGAATTGATTGCAATTGCAAGAAATGAGGGGGATTCAATTAAGGGGATGATAAGAACTAATTTAGAATCATGAATCAATAGTAATTCAAACCTAGCATACATCTACACCTCAGTTCGAATTAAAGAATAGGTTGAAATGAAAGAATTCATGGGATTGTAATGTAGGTGAACATAATCATAGCAAGAATGAATTGAGATTGATGGAAATGAATGGGGAAGCTCATGGCCAAGTGTTTTAAAGGTTGCAGTACTTCAGCCATGGTCCAAAGAGTAGAATTTAATAGGGGATTGAGTAGATTAGAAGAAGAATAAGAGAATTCATACATTGAAGTGATGATTGAGATGGAAAGCCAATGATTGGAGTCAAAAATCTTCACAAACACCAAGAGATGGCCTAGGGAATGTCACTCCTCGTTCTTTGGAGTGCCAATGATCAGGGTAGACCTTCATTCACGAGTTCCAAAAAGGTAGGGTCAAAATGGTAAAGATTTTTTGAATTTCATAACTGCTGGTCGACTGGTCAATCAACCAAGGCTGACAGCAACCTTAGAACATGGATTCGGAAGGCCAGACTGATCTGAATGGAGTCGGGTTTTCTCCTACAAGTCAATCAACAAGTCTAGTTTCAAGAAATACCTTTGGATTGAGCACGGGGGTTCAATAGGTGCTTCAACTAATTCAATCTTCTTCGATGCGCAGATTGTCACTAAACACTGACAATGTGCTCAAGTAAGGGGCATCACTGTCAATGTCCATAGGCTCTAGATCAAACACCGAATCTTCAACTATGAGAGCCCACAAGTCTCTTCTACCTCCACTTTGGGTCTTCGGACCTACAACAGTACAAAATACGGGCCGGGTCAGGGTTAGGATAAGGCCGGATTTTACACTCAAAGCCTATGGATATTGACAGTGATGCCCCTTACTTGGATACATTGTTAGTGTTCAGTGAAAGACTGCACTTAGAAGGGGCGAGCGTAGTTGAAGTACGGGATTCACTTCTGATCTCGTTCCGAATGTATTTATCTATTCTAGACTTGTTGATTGACTTGTAAGAGAAAACCCAACTCAATTTGGATCAGTCTGGCCTTCCATTTCCCTGACTGAAGTTGCTATTTAGGCTTGATCGACTGGCCAGTCGACCCGTCAGTCGACCAGCAGATTAACAAATCCGAAAATCACAAAATTCCTAATTATTTTAACCCTAATTTATGGGAACTCATGAATAGAAGCCTAACCTAATCATTGGCACTCCAAAGCTTGAGGAGTAAGCTTCCCAAAGCCCTCTCTTGAAGTTGGTGAAGATTCTTGGTCTCAATCATTGCCTTCCATCTCCATTGCTTCCTCAAGGTATGATTTGTCTCTCTCATTCTATAATCTACTCTTTCCTCCACTCTTTTTCATTATTGAGACTATGGCTAAAGTGCTGCAACCTTGCAAACACTTTGTCATGTGTTTCCCCTTTCATCTCCATTAATTTATTTTCATTCTTGCAATGCTATGCACTCAATACAATCAATAGCATTGCATTTCTATGATTCTTGTCATTCCAAGTTGTCTTATTGATCTAAACTGATATGTAGATGCATGCAAGGTCTGATTTTGTCACATCCTCCCAGCCGGTACCCTATCTGGCATACCCGAGAGTGTGATCCACAGCCCAAAAGATCAAGTTTAGGAACGATCACATCCATTTCGCACAATGACATAATCAAAAGCAAGAACAAATCATAATGTTCAAGTAATTTATAATAAAAGTCAAGAAAGGATCTCAGAAGGATCACTAAAGAATATCAGAGTGCGGAATAACAAGATACCAAAATCAAAAGACAACTGTAGAGTATAGCGGAAATACACCTTACAAACACACATGCGGAAGGTAGATCGAAATCTAAATAAGGCTCTAAGCTAATACAAGTAAAGTAAAAGATAAGTCTAGAAGAAACAAAGGAAATCTAATCCACATCTTCAGTCAGGTCTTCTTGTTCTTCAGTCTTCATCTTCTACACCTTACGCTTCCTCATACGGGCCGTCAAAGAAATCCAAACCTGTAGAGAAGTCTAACAACAGATTGTACAAAAAATGAAATGAGTTTCGAAAGAAACTCAGTAAGGCAAGTTAATCCATAACATCATAGGTAACATGTGGCAAACCATAACAAGATGCAATGCAATATGAAACAGATAATGTATGAATGCATCTAACTCTATGTATGCTGGTCTCTATGGCAGACATGCTTTAAGTCATAGCACCGTACTTCTTTGGGTAGGTCCGCTCACATCCTCAACCATTTAAGATATCTTGGATTCCCTCCAACCATTTAAGATATCTCGGGCGACCGATTGGTAATGGGTCCTGCATCCTTCTCGGACAATTTCCATGGTAAGGGGTTAAGTCAACACACTCTCTCACAACCGTTTGGCATAAGTACCGGCGCATGTCAGGGAAAAGCCTAGCCCAATGAAAGTCATCTAGTCAGTTATATCAACTCAGTTCCAGATACGTCCATTCCTCGTCCCTGACGATCCTTTCCGGTATCCTTCGCACTAGAGTCAGCGTATCCTATGGCACCGACCAACTCGGACTACGGACTCATCAACCCTATTGGTTATCCACATATGGTAAACGGGAAGTTCTCATGTCCTCTCACGGGTTGGTTACCGGTCTTGAGCGCCCATGAGCCCAAGTCTAGCCATATGCAACCCTCCAATAAATGGCCCCCACAATGTGATTCCCGTCCTCTCACGGGTTGGTTACCGGTCTTGAGCGCCCGTGAATCCCCATTGCTACCACGGGTCGTTCGGTCTCAATACCCTTCCGAATCGGGTCTGATATAACAGGGGTGTATCCTAGCCAAACACTGCTAGACATCCCTTGGTATGACAACCATTGATTCGGGAAAGTGTCGATGGGCAACCCCGGAAACATCCCATACTATTTCCGATAATGTCCAAGGACAGAAGTGTCAAAAGGACACTTCCCAATCCCAAACCAAACTTAAGCAAACACATTCTCAGATCAGTCATGACATACACAACCAGTAGTTCATCATATAAAAGAGAATGTAAAAGCAACATCAGATTAAGCAGTAATAAGTAATTCATATAACATAAACAATGAAAATATGATATAAATAAGTGATACTGTTCCCACAGTAGGAGATCAGAATTAAAATACAATAACAGTAGGTAATCTCATAGTTTCATAAAGTAGAAACCAGAGAACAAGCAATCTATGTAGTTAAGGAATCAACTGTCCTTACCTGATTATCGCCGAAGATAATCCAAAGATCAAAGAGAGAGACACCAAACATGGCAAATAAACCCCTAACAAGCATAGATATAACATTAGGAAAGATACCTAAAAGATCAGAGAGCAAACGAATCAAATCGAGCGAAAATTGAAGCTACTGACCTCATTGGTCGATTGCCTTGGTCTACTGACCCAGTCGACCAATCGAGTCAGTACGGAATAGTGAAAACTGTTTTGGCCATAACTTCTTCGTTTGAAGTCGAATTGATCCGAAATTCGAAGGGGAACTTCTTAGGATGTATTAGAATCATATGGGAAGATAAAATCATCAAGTCATGGTAAAAATATGGGTTCTTGATTTAACCCAAGAAATTAGGGTTTCAACCTTTATGGCTCTCATGAAAAGGTTATGATCATAGGAAGAAAGGGAATGGTTGCAATCAAGAACATAATAAGAAAATCTTGTTTAGGTTAATAGAAACATTATGGGAAGATAGTCATGGTCAAAAGATGGGTTCTTGATCTAACCCAAGAAATTAGGGTTTAACCCTTATGGTTCCCATAAAAAGGTTAAGATCACAGGAGGGAGGGAATTGATGATTGGCCAATTACAACAAGAAGAATTAAAGAATATTGAATTTAGATCAACCTCCACATTACCCATGAGGTTTCCCTCACATGGGAGGTTACCAAAAAGGTTCTCGAGATAATCACCCGGTTAGGGTTTCAAAGGATTAGGGTTAGGGTTTTCAAAGATTCCATTGGCTGGGGTTGAGATCATGATGATGATCATAGATCTCAAGGAACAAGATGAGATCATGGAGTGGATGGTTGCAAGAGTGCATCATCTTCTTCCAGATCTCAGCCAAGAACAGATTAAAGAAAGAAAATCAGAGATGGAGAAGAAAGAAAAGAGAGTAGACATACCTTTAATGCGAGAGGAAGAAGATTACTTCAAGTCTTGTGAGAGATCACCAAGGAATGCAAGGGAATTGATTAGATTAGGGTTCTAACTCATTCCAGAGGCTTAGGAGGCATAGGAGGCGAAGTAATCCCGAGATTTGACTTAAATAGAGGAGACAGGACCAAATTGGTAAATTCAGACACCATTGGTCGATTGGGTTGGTCTACTGGTCCAGTCGACCAATGAGTCGACCAATCAGGACAGCAAGGTTCAAACAGGGATTCGAAGGGCTATACAAGGTCAAATTGAGTGAGGTTTTCTTCTACGAGTCAATCAAGAAGTCTAGTTTCCAGAAATACCTTCGGATCAAGAATTGGAGTTCATTAAGTTCACCAACTAGGCTCATCTTCTTCGATGCGCAAGCAGGATTTGACAGACATAGTTCAGCAACTTCGGACAGGGATTTGGAAGGTTATATGGGGTCAAATTGAGTGAGATTTTCTCCTACAAGTCCATCAAGAAGTCTAGTTTCGGAAAATATATTCATATTGGGCACAGGAGTTCATTAGGTATTTCAACTAATTCACCCCTCTTCAGTGCGCAGATTCAAAACTAACACTGACAATGCTCTCAAGTGAGGGGCATCATCGACAATGTCCATGGGCTTGGGTTCCGATACCAAATCGTCAACCAAAAGGGTCTACAAGCAACAAGCTAAGATCAAATCAAGGTCCAACTTTAAGGTCAAACATTTAAACTAACCCTTCTTTACCCAAAACAGATAGGGTGACCTGGCTAGGTTTGGGCTGGATTTCACATTCTCCCCCCCTTAAAATAATTTCGTCCTCGAAATTGGGAGAGAACTTGGTTTCAAAAAGGCAGGGGTACTTTCCTATTATCTTGGCTTCCTTTTCCCAAAGTCCACGGAAAACAAATAACAATAAGTCTTTTTGTGAGAAAACAAGGAGTAAATCTGACATGCTTTGAAATCAAATGGAAAGTATGATCATGGCTTCATGAAGATTTCACAAGGATCATGGCGAAGATTAATATGAAGATCATAAAACTTTAAGAATGAAAGGAGATTGTAGAAGAGATGGTTGCAAGGATCAATATGTTGCAAGGATGCAACATCTACTTCATAATCTCAATCTCAAAGAATAAATCATAGCAAGAGTAGATCAATACAACACAAGAGAGATTACAAATCTTTGATTGAAGAATAGGAGATGAAAAGCTTGAAACAATTAGAAGGAATAACAAATCATGAAGATCACACTTGATTTCTCTTTGAAATCATCATGTGGAGAATTTACAAGGTTATAGAGTGTATGGAGATCCACTCTAGAACAACAGGGATAGAAGGATCAGTCATGGGAATGATTTAAGATCATCCTCCTATCAAAGGGAGATAGAAGGCACTAGAAGAAATCGTGGAGAGAATAGATCAGCTTCGGGGTAAACTTTTACCAAACGAAACTCGGCAACTCATACAGCAGAGAATAAATCGAACAATGCATATGGTATATATGCATTTAGTACAACAGCAAGGTTAGGAATAGGTGGGATCTCACAGATTTACTATTGCTTTATGATTCTAGTATAGTTATTATCACTTCCTTAACTGATTCCCCATCATTCCTTGCCATTGCAACAAATTCCATTTCAATTCTTGATGTTTAGCATATAGAGCATAGGGTTTCAATTTGGGTATTCCTAATTGGACCATTGGATCATGATAATTTTCATTGTATAGTGTCCTTATATTCCTATGATCATTCCCTCCAAGTTTCAGATTGATCCGAGACCCGGAAGATCGGTTTCGGGCCCAATTTCCCTATGCTGCCCGTTACTGATCCTCTTGGTCGACTGGTCAGTTGACCAGTCAGTGGACCAAAGGAAAACAACAACTCAACATTTGCTCGTTTCACTCTGTTTGATCTCCGATTTGATTGTTTCCTTCTCTAATGTTGCATATATGTAGTCTAGGATTCAAGCTGTCACGCCCTCCCAGCCGGTACCCTATCTGGCATACCCGAGAGTGTGATCCACAGCCCGAAGATCAGGTATCGAGTGATCAACCTCCCACATAAACAATAACATAATCATGAACAATCATAATAAAAGTGCGGAAGATAAACCATAGATCCAATAAAGAAAGAATGAATCATAAATGAATCAGAATAATAGATATAATCAGAGTGTCAAACAGATAAGTAAAGTGAGGCAAAAATCCCACTTTACAACCAGCGGAAAAGTAGCTCTAAAAGAATAAACTAGACAAAATCTAATCCCAGTAGCAAGTACATTGGGTAACTAAATTGTTCTCCACTTTATAGACAACATCCTTATAAGTGTAAATCTCAAAAATAGCACAAGGACGCTTCCACTCAATGGTCGGACTAAGCATCGTACGGAGCATAACCACTCGCGGGATCTTCAGAGTAATTGTGGTAACCGCAATCACCTTCCTGGAGATATGCCTCTTCGCCTTGCGCTTCTTCATAGGGACCGTCATAACACTCAGTACCTGCAGGATAGTCTAATAAACATTGTACAATAAAGGAATGAGTTTCAAAGAAACTCAGTAAGGCAGTTAAAATCCATAATAACATAAATGGCAAGATTCCAGAACACCCATAAATGCAATATGATATGAGACAAGCAATGAATGAATGAATCTAACTCTATGTATGCTGGTCTCTATTGGCAGACATGCTTTAAGTCATAGCACCGTACTTCTTTAGGAAAGTCCACTCACATCCTCAACCATTTAAGATATCTTGGATTCTCTCACGGATCATTTCACCGGTCTTGAGCAGCCGATTGGTAATGGGTCCTTCATCCCTCAGGACAAACCATGGCAGGGGGTTAAGTCAACACACTCTCTCACAACCATTTGGTATAAGTACTTGGCGCATGTCGTGGGTAAAACCTAGCCAAATGCAAGTCTTCTACTTAGTTACATCAAGTCGGATCCAGATACTTCCATTCCTCGTCCCCCGACGATCCTTTCCGGTATCCTTCACACTAGAGTCCTCATAGTCCCTGACTACGGACTCATCAACCCTATTGATCATCCACATATGGTAAACGGGAAGCTCTCACGTCCTCTCACGGGTTGGTTACCGGTCTTAAGCGCCCGTGAGCCCAAGTCTAACCATATGCAACCCTACCAATAAATGGCCCCCACAATGTGATTCCCGTCCTCTCACGGGTTGGTTACCGGTCTTGAGCGCCCATGAATCCCCATTGCTACCACGGGTCGTTCGGTCTCAATACCCCTCCGATTAGGGTCTGACATAACAGGACATCCTAGCCAAACACTACTAGACAAATCCTAGATATGTCATCCAACAGTTTAGGAAGGTGTCCAGAGGGCATCTCCGGAAACATCCCATAATATTCCCGTAGTAGTCCAAGGACAGAAGTGTCAAAAGGACACCTCTCCTTTCCAAACCATACTTAAGCATACACATGCATCAATTCATATCATCACATATATGGTAACCTCATATATGGAAAGAAATCAATAATTGCAATCACCTTGTATATAATTGGTAAGTAAATCATACATGAGTCAATTCAATATGAATAAGTAATGCTACTGTAATCAAAGTTATGCAACAGTAGTATATCATTGTAAGAATCTAATTTAGGAATCATATCTATGATATTCAAATATAGAAACTAGATTCATGCTATCTATGTAATTAAGGAAATAACCATCCTTACCTTTTATAACTCGCAAAGGAATCCTAAGAAATCAAGTAAGATCTTGGCAAACTTGAGAAGAAGGTCCTAAACAAGTATATACAACATATTAGGAAAGATCCCTAACAGAAAAGATACCAAAACATCCAACACAGACCAATTCTGGAGTTGCTGTACTCATTGGTCGAGTGGATTGGTCGACTGGTCCAGTCGACCAATCAGTCGACCAATGCAGACAGTAGCCTAAAAAAAACAGAGTTTTAAGATATGAAATCCGAATTTGGTGGTTCAAAAGGGTACTAATCAAGGGGTAAACTACAACAGCAGTAATCTAACATATAGGGGACCTCAAAACACCAATCAAATCAAGATATCAAGATCCAAATTAGGAAACAAAAAGTTACCATAATTAGATCAACCATGGATCTTGATGAATTCGAAATAGAAATCAAAGACAAGCACAATAGGAGGATGGATCATTGCTTCAGGTAATGGTATCATGAAAACATACTTAGATCTTCAAGGAACAAGGCTTAGAAGCATAAATCTAAATAAGGAAATAAAACCTACCATATATGTAACTATCATGATTCATGAAGAACACATAGTATGGTAGAAGAGAACAGCTAGAGATTGATAGATCATAGATCATGAAAAGAAAACACAGCGATTAACTACTAACATGATCAATCATAGAAGATCCAAGGAGATCAGAATTCAAATCAGAAGTTTAACAAAGATTAGATCATGGTTTGATCATGATTCCTTCAAAAGCTTACAATGATCATGGTTAAGATCATTGTTCTAGCCTCAAATCCTTAGGATGATCATGAGAACATGTTCAGAGATGTTTGCAACAGAGAATGCAGCATCTCTTCTACTGTCTCAACTCAAAAAGGAAAGAAAAACAAAGATGGAGGAGAAGAAAAGAGAGTAGACATACCTTTTGATGCAAAAAGAAGAGTTTCGACGAAGATCCGTCAAGAAAACACCAAGGATGCAAGGGAGATGACTTGCAGAGGTCTTTGGTTCGTTCCAGAGAGTTTGGAGGCAGCAAATACGAAGTGGACTCGAGATTGGACTTAAATAGAGCAAGAACAACCTAATTGCCAAAGACAGCACTCATTGGTCGAGTGGATTGGTCGACTGGACCAGTCGACCAATCAGTCGACCAATGCTGACAGCAAGACCAAAACAGGGAATTGAAGGCCCAGATCAAATCCAATCCTAAAGGGGTTTTGCACACAAGTCAAGTGACTTACCTAATGGGTAGAAATGCCTTCAAACCAAGATAGAGAGCACTCCAAGTCCATCAACTAATCAGATCTTCATCAGGATTCAGTTTCCATAAATAGAACTTCATCATCAACTTTCATGGATTCAAAGCCAGACACCAAGTCCTCTACTGGGATGACCCAAAGCTGACTTCTTACTTTACTTCGGGTCACTGGACCTACAAATAACAAGGTTCCCGGGTCAAGGTTAGGGCTGGGTTTTACAAAAGCACTAAGTTGGGGACTATTCTAACTGGTATTTGCTATTATTCCCGATTCGATTAAGGTAAGGACAATTATACCCATATGATATGGACTATGTGTTTATTCAATGATGATTGGCAACTTGATATGATTTCCTTATCAATTCTATTTAGACATCATATGACTACTGTAGTTGTCTTTTAACAGTAGTAACATGTTTAATTACTCTTGTATCTTATGTCTATTTAATTATTGTTATTTACATTACACTTGAATTATGCGATGTTATGACACGACTTTCAATATGATGATGTATCATGTATTTGTGATATGATGAATTGAGAATGTGATTGGATAAGTATAATTTGGGATTGAGGAATGTCCTATTGACATTTCTGTCCTTGGACATCGGAGGGAATAGTATGGGATGTTCTCCGAAGGTGTCCATCGACGCTTTCCCGAATTATTGGATTACATATATAGGGCTTGTCTAGGTGTATGGCTAGGATGTCCTTGTCATATCAAACCCGAATTGGAAGGGTATTGAGACCGAACAACCCGTGGTAGTAGTATGGTATGATGGGCGCTCAAGATCGGTAACCAACCCGTGAGAGGACATAGATCATATTACGGATACCCGAAAGGGGCCATTGTTGGTAGGGTTGCAAGTAGTTAGACTTGGGCTCACGGGCGCTCGAAGATCAGTGAGTCATATCCGTGAGAGGACGTGAGAGGACATGAGAGCTTCCCGTCTACTATTTGTTGATGACCAATGGGGTTGATGAGTCCGATGAGTAATATCCGTGACTCTAGTGTGAAGGATACTGGAAAGGATTGCCCGAGGCGAGGAATGGACATATCTGGTTCTGACATGGTATGACTGAGTAGATGACTTGCACTGGGCTAGGCTTTATCGTGACATGCTCCAATACTTATACCAATGGTGATGTGAGAGAGTGGTGACCTAAACCCCAGCCATGGAATTTTCCGAGATGAATGCAGGACCCAATTCACACCGGATAACCCAAGATACCTGATGGTTGAGGGAAGAGCGATTTGAGACCTACCCAAGGAAGTATGGTGCTATGACTTAAAGCATGTGTACCATAGAGACTAGCATATGTAGAGTTAGAATCATAATTGCATCATTTGTCTCATATCATTTGCATCATGTTATGACTTGTATCATATGGTTTATACATTATGGATTAACTGCCTTGCTAAGTTCCTTTGAACTCATTCCTTTCTGTGCATTTGTTTTGTTAGACTATTCCACAAGTTTTGAAGAGTCCGATGGCACGTCCTTCGAATCACCCTATGATGAGCCACACTACCCTTAGGGTAGTGGCTACCATGAAGATTATTGTGAGGGTACCGAAGAGGACTATGCTGGCACGCCAGATTTGCCTGACACTGGTGTTGGAGCAGCTATACTAGACTTCAGATATTTATACTTATGAGGATGTGTTTTATGTGACCAAAGAAACATTTGTTTAATGTTACATATTGAATTCTTATTAAGACCAGATCTGTAATTTAATCTTCTTGATATACTCTTTAGAAGTTGGTTTTGTAACTTAACTAGATTTGACTACTTTCCACTACTATGTGAGGGAGTGACTTTTGATCTCTCTCTCTCTCTCTCTCTCTCTCTCTCTCTCTCTCTCTCTCTCTCTCTCTCTCTTTCCTTTTTGGATTATATATATCTTGGTATCACCTTTATTCCGCACTCTGATTATCTGTTTTATCTTATTCATGATTCTTTATTATATGCTTAAACCATGATTATTATCGTTCATGATTGTGTTATCGTGTATGTGGGAGGCATGGTTGCTCGATACTTGATCTCCGGGACTATGGATCACATACCCGGGTATGCTTGATGGGATACCGGCTGGGTGGATGTGACACAGATACTTCCATTCCTCCCCTCTCGAGATCATCTCCAGTATCCTTCTCCCTAGAGTCAGCATATCCTATGGTTACAACCAACTTGGACTACGGACTCATCAACCCTATTGGTCATCCACAAATAGTAACAGGTATCTCTCATGTCCTCTCACGGGTTAGATACCGGTCTTGAGCACCCATGTGCCCACGTTTACCACTGCAACCCTACCAATGAATGGCCCCAACAATGTGATCCATATCCTCTCACGAGTTGGTTACCGGTCTTGAGGGCCCACAAATCCTCATTGCTGCCACGGGATGCTCAGTCTCAATTGATCGGATCTGATCTAATAGGGACATCCTAGACAAAAAAACACTTCTAGACGTGCCCTAGGTATGTCAACTAGTAATCAGGAAAGCACCAAGGGGCACCATAGGAAAATGTCCCATGCCACCTCCACTGGTGTCCAAAGACAAAAACGCCGAAAGGGCATTCCCCATTCCTCAATCACAACCTGTGAAATCCAGCCCAAAACCTAAATTAGACACCCTATTTGTTTTGGATGAAGAAGAAGTTGTTTGATGTTTGACCTTGAAGTTGGACCTTGAGTATGGTGTTGATATGTTTAGAAGGTCCTAGGAAGTCAAGTCAGACCTCTCCCTTAGTGTAAAT
This sequence comes from Hakea prostrata, assembly GCF_041222555.1. NCBI lineage: Eukaryota > Viridiplantae > Streptophyta > Magnoliopsida > Proteales > Proteaceae > Hakea > Hakea prostrata. The sequence continues at coordinate 16,687,721 of NC_142605.1, forward strand.
TCGAAAACCCATAGAAAGTTGATGATGGAATTCCATACTTGAAGAGCTTGGTTGATTTAGAAAAGAGAATGCACCTTGATGAAGAGAAGATTGGTTGATGATCTTAGAGCATGGTTAGATATGATTTAAAGCCATTTTCCTATGCTAGGTAAGTTATAGTTGTTGTGTAGAAAATTTCGTTTGATTCCGATAAGAGAAAGGCCCTCAAATCCCTGTTTTAGGCTATGCTGTCAGCCTGGGTCGACTGGCTGGGTCGACTGGGCCATGCTACCCACCCACTCGACCCAAGCAAACAGAATTGGAGCAGAATCTTCTGTTTAGGTCTTTATTGCTATATATACCTCATAACTTCGTGTTTTTAGTATCCCTAGCCTCCAAAACACCTAGAGAACAAAGGAAACTCATCTCCAAGCCTCCTTTGGTGTGGAAGAAGATCTACATTCAACTCTCAAGCTTTCTCTCTCTTGTTCTTTAATCAAAGGTTAGTATTCAATCTATTATGCAATTGATTCATTCTTACTATGATCATTCTCTTCTCTGATCTGAGATTATGAGGAAGATATTGCATCTCTGCAATCATATCTTCTACAATCTCTTCTCATTCTATATGCTATGATTTCATATTCATTCTCTACATGATTTTCATGATTTCTTCTTAAACTATGATCATGTTCTTATTTTGATTTCTTCTAGCATATTAGATGCATCTCTATGATCATTCTTACTCTTGATTTACTGTGTTCATATACTAGAATGAGGTCTCATCATCTCTAGTTCATCTCTTTCATTCATAGCTTGTTTTCAATGAAAACCATGTTGTTTTCCAAATTAGAAAGTCTTGTTTTCCAAAATAGAAACTATGATTCCAAATTAGTAAGTAATGGTTTTAATGGTGATTTGATGTCTAAATTATGCTTTTTAGTCTTAGACTACTGTGTTAGACAATCCCTCCAAGTTTCGTCGCATTCCGGTTTGTGTAGCATAGGTTTCAGATCAAGATTCTCTTTTTATTTTCGGATTTGCTCTTGGGCAGATTGCCTGGGTCAACTGGAGCACTCAACCCAGCCAATCAACCCGCAGTGACACCAACTATGTTTTTGATCCATTTCGACTCCAATTTTTTGGAATCACTTCTTATGACCTATACATGTTTTGTCAAGCTTGTTTAGGTGATTTTGGATCTGTTCTCTGATCTCTTATTTGAAGACTATAAGTTCGGATTACGAGGTGAGTATTCCAACTCACAATATGCCTATTTACATGTCTTTATGTATTATGACATGAATGCATGATTTAGCTACTATTATGTTAGTTTCCATTATGATATGAATGCTGTAAGTACAATAGGATCTTATTTCCTTATTTACTTTATGTACTTGATCATGAATGAATACTTATTCATGTATGTTTCTTATTCATTTAATCTTGTCTTATTATACTCTTCTATTTGATGAGATATCTGTCGTGGATGATATGACTGAATCGTGATTGTGATTGTTTAGGTATGATTTGGGATTGGGGAATGTCCTTTTGACATTTCTGTCCTTGGACATCATTGGGAATAGTATGGGATATTTCCAATGTTGCCCTTTGACACTTTCCCATATTATTGGTTGTCATACCTAGGACTTGTCTAGCAGTGTTTGGCTAGGATATTCCCTGTTATATCAGACCCGATTCGGAAGGGTATTGAGACCGAACGACCCGTGGTAGCAATGGGGATTCATGGGCGCTCAAGACCGGTAACCAACCCGTGAGGGGACATGAATCACATTGTGGGGGCCATTTATGGGTAGGGTTGCATATGGATAGACTTGGGCTCATGGGCACTTAAGACCGGTAACCAACCCGTGAGAGGACATGAGAGCTTCCCGTTTACTATATGTGGATGACCTATAGGGTTGATGAGTCCGTAGTCTGGGACTATGCTGACTCTAGTGTGAAGGATACCGGAAAGGATCGCCAGGGGCGAGGAATGGACGTATCTGGATCTGAGTTGATATGACTAAGTAGAAGACTTGCATTGGGCTAGGCTTTACCTTGACATGCGCCAATACTTAGACCAAACGGTTATGTGAGAGAGCGGTGACTTAACCCCCAGCCATGGATTTTCCAAGATGGATGAAGGACCCTTTGCCAACCGGCGTTGTGAGATGAGACCTACCCAAAGAAGTATGGTGCTATGACTTAAAGCTTGTCTGCCAATAGAGACCAGTATACATATATAAAGTTAGAAGCATATTTGCATATATTGTTTCATATCATTTCATATATGTTTGTTTGTGAATGCATGTGAAGATGCTTATTGTGTTTGGATTACTTGATAAGTTCTTTTGAGCTTACCCTTCGGGGGACTTGTTTTTAGATGACATTGCAAGTACGAAAGAGAACCCGTACACCAGCACGGAGAACCTTTTCGTACATGGTACAGCTCCGGATGTACTTGGACAAGGTAATGAACAGCGAGGCAGCCAACACTCGGATTTAGGCTGCATTGATGGCTCCTATTGATGGCAGCCGGCATCGTCTTATTCGTCGATGGGATCGTGCGCTAGATGCTGATCTGAAGCTTCAAGAGCATGACCCTAAAGTGAAGAAGATGAAGACTGAAGAAGAAGAAGAGCCGACTGAAGATATAGATTAGATTCTCTTGTTTCTTCTAGACTTTTATTTTACTTATAGTAGCTTAGAGCTTGCTTTAGATTTCGATCTACCTTCCGCATATGTTGTGGGGTATATTTCCGCTATACTCTACAGTTGTCTTTTGATTTGGTATCTTGTTATTCCGCACTCTGATATTCTTTAGTGATCATTATGTGATCCTTTCTTGACTTTTATTGTTAACTTATTAGAATACAATGATTTGTTCTTGCTTTTGATTATGTTATTGTGCTAAATGGATATGATCGTTCCTAAACTTGATCTTTTGGGCTGTGGATCACTCCCCCGGGTAACCCAGATAGGGTATAGGTTGGTTGTATTTGGGCGGGATGTGACACAACCTAAGCAATCACAATCCCAAATCAATCATTCATAAGCACAACTGATAACACAAAACATAAGTAAATAATCATTCATACATGACTGAAATAATAATTGAATCACATAAACAAGTGATACTGTAGTTGAAGAAATTATGGCAACAATATAATTATAAGAAAGCTAATACAACAGTAGTATGATCATGTAATCCAATTCAGTTGTAAGTAGATATGTATATTAGGTTATTAGGGATCAACTGCCCTTACCTTAAACAATCTTTGAAGAATTCTGGAGAAATAAGAGGAAAGGTCCAAGACTAGCAAATAAACCCTAAACAAGCATATAACAATCACTAGGAATAAGCCCTAAAAGATTAGAAGTCAAACGGATCAAATCGGACGAAAAAACAAGTTACTGTTAGCTTGGGCAGCTTGGTTGGCAGCCTGGTCCAGTCGACCAACCAGTTGACCCAACGAACAATACGGGGTAGAAAACCCTAAATCGGTCATAACTTCTTTGTTTGAAGTCCTATTGTTCCGAAATTCGAATGGGAGATAGTCCATGGATCTCATGGAAAGACTAGAGAGAATAATGATTCACTCTAGGGAAAGAAGAATAGAAATTCATAATCAAGAAAGGAGCTGGGGAGGATCCAACAAATAAAAGATAAATCATGGTTCTCAATTGGATACCCTTTCATGAGGGTTACCCAAGAATTTCCCTTCAAAATCAACTAATAGCAGATTCTCAAGGTAAAAAGGAAAAGAGAACCACCCAACAATTATGGGGATATAAAGAAAGGTTGTAACAATGGTGTGAGACATTTCCCACAATCACAAGATAGGTAGAAAATTAAGGAAAGTGTAATCAAGATTTCAAGAAAGATCAATTACATAGAACATCACCATATGGCTTCAAGAACATAGAGTGAATGGTGTGAAATCCAGCCCAAACCTAGCTAGGACACCCTATCTATTTTGGGTGAAGAAAGGTTAGTTTAATGTTTGACCTTGAAGTTGGACCTTGATAACAGTGTTACTACCCTTTGAAAGCCATAGGAAGTCATCTCAAACCTTTCCTTAGGGTAAATCCAAGGTCCCGAAGTGAAGGAAGAAGTCTTTGTGGGCCCTCTCTATAGAAGACATGGTGTGTGACCCGAAACCCATGGATATTGTTGATGGTGCTCCATACTTGGAAGCATTGTCAGTGTTTAGTGAGAAACTGCGCATCGAAGAGTGGTAAATTATTTGAAATACCTAATGAACTCCCATGCTCAATTCGAAGGTATTTCTGGAAACTAGACTTCTTGATTGACTTGCAGGAGAAAACCCCACTCAATTTGACCCTGTATAGCCCTCCAAATCCCTGTCCAAAGTTGTTGAACTGTGCATTGGTCTACTGGTTGGTCGATTGGGGCCAGTAGACCAATCAATCGACCAATAGGGCAAGAAATCCGAGAAAATCTTCAATTTAGGGTTTTAGCTCTCTATTTAAGTGAACTTCGTGTTTCTTAGTATCCTCTGCCTCCTAAACACTTTGAGAACGTGGGAAGATTCGTTTGAAACTCTCTTCGGTGATTTCGAAGATTCCTCTGCAGACCTGAAGCCTCTCATCTCTGATCTGCCAATTCAAGTTTTGTATTTCTTCTGTATTATTGCTTATTCTTTCTCCAATCTTGTTCTTGATTGAGATCAGGAAGAATATGCTGCATTCCTGCAACCATCAATTCCATGATCTCATTCTATTCTTTGAGATCTATGATCATCATCGTGATCTCAACCCTAGCCCTGAATATTCTTCTCAAAACCTTAATCCTCATACGATCTTTTGGAACCCTTCGGTAACCTTCCATGTGAGGGTAACCACATGAGTTATATTTATGTTAATCTAAACTTTTTCAATGATTTTCTTGTTATCTAATTGCTAAGCAATTATTCCCTTTCATCTTGTGACCCTAGCCTTTTCATGAGAGCCTTAAGGTTGAAACCCTAATTTCTTGGTTCAAATCATGAACCCATCTTTTGACCTTGACTTGATGATTTGACCTTCCTTTATAGTTCTAATATGTTCTAGGAAGTTCCCCTTCGAATTTCGGATCAATCGGACTTCAAACGAAGAAGTTATGACCAATCTAGTTTCTGCAGTTCCGTCCTGACTCGGTTGGTCAACTGATTGCTCGACTAGGTCAGTAGACCAATCAATCGACCAATGAAGGCAGTAGTCTCAATTTTGCTCTGTTTCGACTCCATCTCTTGGTTTTACTTCTTATGACCTATACATGTTTTGTCAAGCTTGTTTAGGTGATTTTGGAACTGTTCTCTAATCTCTTACTTGAAGATTATAAGTTCGGATTACGAGGTGAGTATTCCACTCACAATATGCATATTTACATACCTTGCTATGATATGATTTAAATGCATGATTTAGCTACTGTTGATTTACTTTCTTTATATTATGTTACCTCTGCAATTACAGTAGGTTGTTAATATTGTGATTTACATATTGGAATGAATCATGAATGATGTTGAATGTGATTTGGACTATGGTGTGACATGTATGATTGTGATGTGATTGATTAGGTATGGTTTGGGATTGAGAGGTGTCCTTTTGACACTTCTGTCCTTGGACATTATCGGAAATAGTATGGGATGTTTCCGGGGTTGCCCATTGACGCTTTCCCGAATCATTGATTGTCATACCTAGGGCTATCTAGCAATGTTTGACTAGGATGTCCCCGTTATATCAGACCCGAATCGGAAGGGTATTAGACTGAACGACCCTTGGTAACAATGGGATTCACGGGCGCTCAAGACCGGTAACCAACCCGTGAGAGGACGGGAATCACATTGTGGGGGCCATTTATTGGAGGGTTGCATATGGATAGACTTGGGCTCATGGTCGCTCAAGACCGGTAACCAACCCGTGACAGGACATGAGAGCTTCCCGTATACCACATGTGGATAACAAATAAGGTTGATGAGTCTGTAGTCAGGGACTATTAGGACTCTAGTGTGAAGGATACTGGAAAGGATCGCCAGGGGCGAGGAATGGACGTATCTGGACCTAAGTTGATATAACTAAGTAGAAGACTTGCATTTGGCTAGGCTTAACCCTGACATGCGCCAATACTTATACCAAATGGTGATGTGAGAGAGCGGTGACTTTAACCCCAGCCAAGGTTGTCCGGAAGGTGTTCCTACCCACTACCAAACGGCGTTGTGTGATGAGACCTACCCAAAGAAGTATGGTGCTATGAATTAAAGCATGTCTGCCAATAAAGACCAGCATACATATATAGAGTTAGAAGCATATTTGCATATATTGTTTCATATCATTGCATATATGTTTGCTTGTGAATGCATGTGAAGATGCTTATTGTGTTTGGATTACTTGCTAAGTTCTTTTGAGCTTACCCTTCGGGGGACTTGTTTTTAGATGACATTGCAGGATCGAATGAGAACTCATGCCCCAGTACGGAGGACCTTTCCGTACATGGTACAGCTCCGGATATCCTTGGACAAGGTAATGAACAGCGAGGCAGCCAACACCCGGATTTGGACTACACTGACGGCTCCTATTGACGGCAGCCGGCATTGTTTTATTCGCCAATGGGATCGTGCGCTAGATACTGATCTGAAGCTTCAAGAGCATAACCCAAAGGTGAAGAAGATAAAGATTGAAGAAGAATAAGAACCGACTAAAGATGTGGATTGGATTCTCTCATTTCTTCCAGACTTTTATTTTGCTTATAATAGCTTAGAGCTTTACTTAGATTTTGATCTACCTTCCGCATATATTTGTGGAGTATATTTCCGCTATACTCCACAGTTGTCTTTTGATTTGGTATCTTGTTATTCCGCACTCTGATATTCTTAGTGATCCTTCTAAGATCCTTTCTTGAATTTAATTATTAACTTATTAGAATACAATAATTTGTTCTTGCTTTCGATTATGTTATTGTGTTAAATGGATATGATCGTTCCTAAACTTGATCTTTTGGGCTGTGGATCACTCCCCCGAGTAATCCAGCTAGGGTATAGGCTGGGTGGATTTGGCGGGATGTGACAGATGGGGTATTCATGTCACATCCACCCAGCCGATATCCTAGCTGGCATACCCGGGAATGTGATCCACAGCCCGAGGATCAAGGATCGAGCAGCCATGCCTCCCACATACACGATAACATAATCATGAACAATATAATCAATGTTTTAAGCAAGTAATAACTAGATCAAAATGGATAAGAAAAGATAATCAAATAAGAGTGCGAAAAATTATAAGGTATCAAGTACATAAAAAGGTAATTCTCAAAATAGAGAGAGTGATCAGAAGTCACTTCTTCTCAAAACCAGCAGGAAGTGGTTAATTAGTTAAGTTACAATTCCAATATTAAAGAGTAAATCCATAAAAGTTAATACAACATGTCCAAGTTTCAGAGTGACAGAAAAGGGCCTAAGCTAGGGTCTCCTCCATCTTGTATAAGGTGTCCTCGTATGTGTACACAAAAGAAACCAAGCACGGCCTCTCCCAAAACAAGGTCGGGCTAACCCTAGTACTAAGGGTAATCACCCTTGATAACTTCACCGTAATCTTTGTAATAGCCAGGACCTTCACCGTAGTAAGAGGGATCCTGCACCGCCTCGTAGTAGGAGCCATCAATGTCCTCGGTACCTGTAGATAAGTCTAACAAAAACAATTGCACAAAAGGAAATGAGTTCAAAGAACTCAGCAAGGCGAGTCGTTCTACAATACACAAATCATAAGATGCAAGTCACAATATGATGCAAGATGACATGAGACAATAATGCAATATGATTCTAACTGTGAGTATGCTAGTCTCTAAGGTAGACATGCTTTAAGCCATAGCACCATACTTCTTTAAGTCTTCTGTCACTCCCCCTCAATCATACATGATATCTTGGGTCTGCCGGGGTAATTGGGTAAAGTCCTCATCAAAAACCATGGTTGGGGATCAGGTCATCGCTTTCTCACATCACCATTGGTATAAGTATTGGCGCATGTCACGGCAAAGCCTAGCCCAATGCAAGTCATCTACTCAATTGTATCAAGTTAGATCCGGATACTTCCCCTATGGCACCTACCAACTCGGTTCCGTATCCTTCACACTAGAGTCAACGTATCCTATGGCTACAACCTACTCGAAATACGGACTCATCAACCCTATTAGTCATCCAAAAATAGTAGACGGGAAGCTCTCACGTCCCCTCACAGGTTGGTTACCGATCTTGAGCGACCATGAGCCCAAGTCTATCCATATGCAACCCTCCAATAAATGGCCCCCACAATGTGATTCCCGTCCTCTCACGGTTGGTTATCGGTCTTGAGCGTCCGTGAATCCCCATTGCTGCCATGGGTAATTCGGTCTCAATACCTTTCCGATTCGGGTCTGATATAACGAGGACATCCTAGCCAAACACTTATAGACAGTCCTAGGTGTTACAATCAATGATTCAAGAGATTACTGACATTAGTCTTCCAGCACTTCGGGGTGGATCTAGAGGGAGCAGATTCAGTCACGAGGGCATTGGGGTACACTATTGGGACGAGGACTATCAGGCAGATGAGACTTACACAGATTGTGAGATCTCCAAGTCCAGAGGGTGAGGAGGAGACAGATGAGGATGAGGATGAGGCTCAAGTTCCAGCAGATGAGGGTGATGCTGGTCTAGATTCTGATGATCAGGCAACGGAGGACACAAAGATGCATGAGGCTGATCCTGAGTATCCTGAGATTCCCAGATCACCACACTTTGAGACAGAAGGCCCTTCACATTCAGTCCCAGAGACTTAAGATTTAGGTGCTTAGATGAGATCGATGACTTCCATGTTAGAGAGGATGGAAGTCAGACAGGAACAAATGTACAGTGCCATGGAGTCACGGCAGGATCGGATAGAGTCACAGATTGCACAGATGGCTGAGGACTTCAGAGCATTTAGAAATTAGAGGAGATCACTTAGATAGATTGTACTTAGGATTTCCCTTTATGCTTTTCCAAATGTAGTCGTTGTAAACTTTTCTTAAAATTAATGAAGTTCTTTTTGTTTCTCTTTATTATTGTGTATTATGCACTTTCCCTTTATTGCATTATATGACATTAGTTAAAATATAATTATTGTGCATTATTCAAATAACTAGTTATGCTTCATTAAACAAGTTTCTAATCCAAGTGTTCTATTATTCACTTCTAAGAGTAGATGAGTCACTTCTGGATCTATGACTCAGGAATGTTTTGTTATTGTTTTTTGTGGTTAGGGTTTCCTTGAACTTTGGGCTCTGATACCACTCTGTCACATCCCCCCAGCCGGTACCCTAACTGGCATACCCGGGTGTGTGATCCACAGCCCCGAAGATCAAATATCGAGGAAATCATTCTTCCACATATGCAATAACATAATCATGAACAGATAAAATCAAGTATAATATTATAAACAAAAGATCTAATCAGGAATTAAATATCAATATAATCAGAGTGCGGAAATGATACCAGATGTAATCACATCAAAAAAAAGTAGAGTGAGGCGGAAACTCACTCCACAGCTACAGCGGAAATGTAGTACGTAAGTCTAAAAAGAATTACACCAATTCTAAAGAAAAGTAAGGAAAGAAAATCAAACTGAACTACGAGTTTTCTATCCTATAGATAACATCTTCAAAGTAATGGACTTCATCAATCCAACAGAGATGTTCCAACTCTACGTTATGTCTAATCGTAGTATGCAACTTGATCGCCCGAGGAATCATCAGGGTTATCTTCATAGTCGCTAGTACCTTGCATGTAGTACGCTTCATCGGTTTGCGCTTCATCGTACTGTCCTTCATAGTATCCAGTACCTGTAGAATAATCTAACAAAAAGGAGTGAGTTTGAATGAACTCAGCAAGGCAAGTTAAATCATAACAACATAAATAACATACAGCAGATCATAACAAGATGCAATGCAATATGAAACAGATTATGTATGTATGCATCTAAACTCTATGTATGCTGGTCTCTATTGGCAAACATGCTTTAAGTCATAGCACCATACTTCTTTGGGAAAGTCTCAGTCACTCATCATCAGTTGGTAATGGGTCCAGCATCCCTCTCAGACAAATCCATGGCTGGGGGTTAAGTCACCGCTCTCTCACATCACCACTGGTCTAAGTACTGGCGCATGTCAGGGTTAAGCCTAGCCCAATGCAAGTCATCTACTCAATTACATCAACTCAGCTCCAGATACATCCATTCCTCCCCTCTCGGGATCCTTTCCGATATCCTTCACACTAGAGTCAGCGTATTCCCTCTCGGACTACGGACTCATCAACCCTATAGGTCATCGACATATAGTAAACGGGAAGCTCTCATGTCCTCTCACGGATGTAATTCACCGGTCTTGAGCGCCCATAGACCAAGTCTATCCATATGCAACCCTACCCATAAATGGCCCCCACAATGTGATTCCCGTCCTCTCACGGGTTGGTTACTGGTCTTGAGCGCTTGTGAATCCCCATCACTGCCACGGGTCATTCGGTCTCAATACCCTTCCAAATCGGGTCTGATATAACGGAGACATCCTAGCCAAACACTGCTAGACAACCCTAGGTATGACAACCAATGATTCGGGAAAGCATCAATGGGCAACCCCGAAATCATCCCATACTATTTCCGATAATGTCCAAGGATAGAAGTGTCAAAAGGACACCTCTCAATCCCAAACCATACTTAATCAATCACATCTCAGATCATTCACAATCATACATGTCACACCATAGTCCAAATCGCATTCAACATCATTCATGATTCATTCCAATATGTAAATCACAATATTAACGTCCTACTGTAATTGCAGAGGTAACATAATATAAAGAAAGTAATTCAACAGTAGCTAAATCATGCATTCGAATCATATCATAACAAGGTATGTAAATATGCATATTGTGAGTGGAATACTCACCTCGTAATTCGAACTTATAATCTTCAAGTAAGAGATCAGAGAACAGTTCCAAAATCACCTAAACAAGCATGACAAAACATGTATAGGTCATAAGAAGTAAATCCAAGAGATAGGAGTAGAAACATAGCAAAATTGAGACTACTGCCTTCATTGGTCGATTGATTGGTCTACTGACCCAGTTGACCAACCGAATCAGTACGGAACTACAGAAACTAGATTGGTCATAACTTCTTCGTTTGAAGTCCGATTGATCCAAAATTTGAAGGGGAACTTCCTAGAACATATTAGAACTATAAAGGAAGGTCAAATAATCAAGTCAAGGTCTAAAGATGGGTTCATGATTTGAACCAAGAAATTAGGGTTTCAACCTTAAGGCTCTCATGAAAAGGCTAGGGTCAAAAGATGAAAGGGAATAATTGCTTAGCAATTAGATAACAAGAAAATCATTGAAAAAGTTTAGATTAACATAAATATAACTCATGTGGTTACCCTCACATGGAAGGTTACCCAAGGGTTCCAAAAGATTGTACGAGGATTAAGGTTTCAAGAAGAATATTCAGGGCTAGGGTTGAGATCACGATGATGATCATAGATCTCAAAGAATAGAATGAGATCATGGAATAGATGATTGCAAAAATGTAGCATCTTTTTCTTGATCTCAATCAAGAACAAGATTGGAGAAAGATCAGAAGAAATACAAACCTTGAATTGGCAGATCAGAGATGAGAGGCTTCAGATCTGCAGAGGAATCTGTAAAATCATCGAAGAGAGTTTCAAACGAGTCTTCCCACGTTCTCAAAGTGTTTTGGAGGCAGAGGATACTAAGAAACACGAAGTTCACTTAAATAGAGAGCTAAAAACCCTCAATTGAAGATTTTCTCGGATTTCTGGCCCTATTGGTCGATTGATTGGTCTATTGGCCCCAATCAACCAACCAGTCGACCAATGCACAGTTCAGCAACTTCGGACAGGGATTCGGAGGGCTATACAGGGTCAAATTGAGTGGGGTTTTTTACTACAAGTCAATCAAGAAGTCTAGTTTCCAGAAATACCTTCGGATTGAGCACAGGAGTTCATTAGGTACTTCAAATAATTCACCCCTCTTTGATGCGCAGTTTCTCACTAAACACTGACAATGCTTCCAAATATGGAGCACCATCAACAATATCCATGGGTTTCAGGTCACACACCATGTCTTCTATAGAGAGTGTAATATCCAGCCCTATTCTAGCCCTGACCCTAACCCGGATCCACTGTTGTATTTAGGCCTGAAGACCCAAAGCGGTGGTAGAAGAGATTTGTGGACCCTTCTGATTGATAACTATGATGCGGAGACCGAGCCCATGGACATTGACGATGATACCACTTGCTTAAATGCATTGTCAGTGTTTAAGGAAAGTCTGCGCATCAGAGAAGATTGATTTAGTTGAACTACTTAATGACCTCCCATGCACAATCCGAAGGTATTCCCCGAAACTAGACTTCTTGATTGAATTGTAAAAGAAAACCTCACTCAATTTGACCTTGTATAGCCTTTCAAAACCCCACTTGAAGTTGTTGAACTAAACCTGTTTTTCTGCTGAAAAAATATTTTGGTCGATGCCATCGACCAAAGACCATCAACCAAAGTTTCCCAGTCAGCCAAGTTAATGATTCCATGGAATGTTCTCTTTTCTAATTATTATAACCTCGAGCCTTGAGCCCTATTGCAATCATTTTCACTCCTCAAAACGTGGGGAGAGCTTCCCAAAGCAACTCCTAGGTATATGTGAAGGGTACTCCACCAAAAACACATTGTTTATCATTCATTCTTGCCTCCATCTTCAACATCAAGGTATGAATCATCATTCCACTCTTTATTCTACCTTTTTCTATTCTTTTCTATTCCTCTCTTGCTGTTGAGACATTGGAGATGGTGCTGCAACCTTGCAACCATCACTCCAAGTGTCCACTCATGCTTAACTAATGATTTCCTTAGCCATCTATTGATGCTATGCCCCCATCTCAAGCCTAGCATATGTATTTCTTGATTTTCCTCTCAACATCATGTCATTTTGTACAAAACTAAGTTGTATGGTATGCTATGTTCATGTCTATCACTATTATTTGATTCCAAACGAATTTCTATAAGTTCCCCTAGCTATTTCATGCCATTTCTATGTCAATGCAATCAATCCCAAACCATGCCATAATGCTTGTCACTTGAACTTGATAGCTCAAATTGGGGCTTTCTATTTAGACCATTGGATTATGTTATTTTCTTGATTTATAGTGTCCTCATACTGTTCTTAAGCATTCCTCCAAGTTTCAGATTGATCCGAACACCCGAAAACCAATTTCGGATGAAAACCCCCAAAATCCACTATTCTGTCCCGAAGAGAATTTTGGTCGATCATCTTTGGTCGATGCCATCAACCAAAGACCATCAACCAAAGTTGTTGCTGACAGCAACTTTAGCCAGTTTAGACCCATTTCACATCCGATCTTTCCGATTTCTTCTCTAACTTATTATTGATGTTTGTTTAGGGTTTTAACAATTCTTTTGGACCATTTCTTGGTATTCTCAATTCATCATCAACTCAACCCAAGGTAAGGATGGTTATCTCCATAAACAATATAGGCCATCAACTTATGAATTGTGTTCTTACTTAAAGAATAGAATCTCTTGAGTTCTTTTAATTATCGTAAGACTGTTATACATGTGTTAGGATAGTAGCATCGGAATTCTTATACTCTTGTCATGTTAAATTTATTGATTACTTATGTCTATGATGATTCATTTCAATAGCATGATGTAACTTTTATTATGAAGATGTATTGGATGCATGAGAAATGATGAATTTGAATATGTGATTGCCTACGTATAACTTGGGATTTGGGGAGTGTCCTATTGACACTTCTGTCCTTGGGCATCGGAGGGAACAGTATGGGATGTTCTCCTAAGGTGCCTATCGACACTTTCCCGGGTTATTGGATGACATACATAGGATTGTCTAGTTAGGTGGCTAGGATTGTCATTGTCGTGTCAGACCCGAATCAGAAGGGCATTGAGACCGAATGACCCGTGGTAGTGTATGGTTTGATGGGCGCTCTAGGCCGGTAACCAATCCGGTAGAGGACATAAACCATGCTATGGATACCCGAAAGGGGCCATTTATTGGTGTCACATCCACCCAGCCGGTATCCTATCTGGGCATACCCGGATGTGATCCACAACCCGAAGATCCAGATCGAGCGGCCATGCCTCCCACATACACGATAACATAATCATGAACAAAATAATCAATGTATACAGAAACAATAGATGGATCAAAAGAATAAGACAACATAGATAATCAGAGTGCGGAAACATTTAAATATCAACTTCAAAGTGATAACATCTCAAAGAGAAGGAGTGATCAGAAGTCACTCCTTCACAAATAGCGGAAGCGGTAGTAAATCAAGTTTAGTTACAGACAGTATCATAAATAAATCCATAAAAACTGGAGAGAGAAGATCCCAATGATTACAATCATCTAGGGAAATGGAGCCTACACATAGGTTTCTTCTATCCTAATGAAGACTTCCTCGTAGGTATGGATGAAGTGAACCCAACGTGGCCGCTCCCTCACAAGAGTGGGGCTAACCCTGGAACGAACTATAATCCTCCTCGGCACCGCAATCCTGACTCTCATAGTAGCCATCACCCGCAAGGTAGTATGCGGGATCATAGCTCTGGTCGTAGGACGCGCCATCAAGATCGTCAGTACCTGCAGGAAAATCTAACAAATTGCACAAAAAGGAATGAGTTCAAAAGAACTCATCAAGGCAAGTCGTTTCATAATACACATTCCATTCGATATAATTCACATACGATGAAATATGATATGAGGCAAAATGAAATATGATTCTATATTAAGTATGCTGGTCTCTAAGGTAGACATGCTTTAAGCCGTAGCACCATACTCCTTTGGGTCGTCAATCACTCCCCCTCAATCATAAGATATCTTGGGTCTGCTCGAGGAAGTTCGGTAAGGTCATCTCATAAACCATGGTTGGGGAATCAGTCACCGCTCTCTCACATCACCATTTGGTATAAGTACAGGCGCATGTCACGGTAAAGCCTAGCCCAATGCAAGTCATCTACTCAGTCATATCATGTCAGATCCAGATACATCCATTCCTCGCCCCCGGCGATCCTTTTCGGTATCCTTCACACTAGAGTCACGGATATTACTCACCGGACTCACCAACCCTATTGGTCGTCCACATATAGTAAACGGGAAGCTCTCACGTCCTCTCACGGATTGGTTACCGGTCTTGAGCGCCCGTGAGCCCAGGTCTATCCATATGCAACCCTACCAATAAATGGCCCCTTTCGGGTATCCGCAATATAGTTCAAGCCCTCTCACGGAGTGGATACCGGTCTTGAGTACTCTCGCTCATATTCTACCACGGGTCGTTCGGTCTCAATACCCTTCCGATTCGGGTCTGATATGACAAGGAAAATATCCTAACCATACACCTAGACAACCCTATATATGTCACCCAATGACCCGGGAAAGTGTCGATAGACACCATCGGAGAACATCCCATACTATTCCCTCCGATGCCCAAGGACAGAAGTGTCAAAAGGACACCTCCCAATCCCAAGTCATACGTACTCAATCTCATCATATCATACTCGAATCAATAATTCATCATATAAACAATGTATATCATAACATGATTGATCATATTTAAATTCATAAAGCATAATTGAACATGATGTTCTAAATAATATATGACATTGTATTACTGATAAGAAACATTTAACAGTCATGTATGGTAAAGGAAATACTCGTATTAACATAATCATTAACTTCCCATAATGTAAGCATGTTGATGTAATTAACATACTTAAGTTAACGACTGTCCTTACCTTAATCAAGTTGTAATTAAATCCAAGGATCACCAAGAATGGTTCCAAAGTCAGTGTTGACACCCTAGATAACATACAAGCAACATCAGAGAAGAAAACATTCAAATCGGGGTTCAAACGGATCAATTCGGCTGAAAACAGGGCTTTAACAACTCTTGGTTGACTGGCTTGGTCGACTATCAGTCGACCAAGCGTCTTGGTAGTCGACCAAGACTAGTTAACTTCTGGGCAGCAAGGGAAATGTGATCAGAAGCTGCCCTTCCACTGTTCCGATTGACATGAAATTTGGAGGGCATGTTTATAACAATAAGAGGATATTGCACACCAATTTTCATGAAGATCCAACGGTTCAATTGAAAATGCTCAATTCGAAATATTAGGTTCTATATGGTAATCCTCAAGAATCAAAATGGAATTTATAGAAATTGTAAAGGATGGTAGGAATCAATCAAATAAAGGATAAGAATTGAGTTAGAGTCTTAATTTCAATATAGTATAAGCTTATCATGCAATTATATATCAGATTTGAATCAATTAGGCTAGATTGGATAGAATCAAAGTGATGAAGTGAAATTAATCTTAATTGAATCATAGCATATCATGAGTGAAGATGTTTAAGGAATTGGAGAGGGGAAACTCATGGTTGAGTGTTTGCAAGATTGCAGCACTTCAGCCATGGTCTCAAGATTATCAATGATAGGGAAATGAATAGATTAGAAGAGGATAGAAAGAATCATACCTTGGATTGATGATTAACACATATACTAATGATTAGAGTCAAGATCTTCCCAAACTTCAAAGAATAGCCCAAGAGAGTGTCCAACCTTGAGCTCTGGAGTGCCAATGATTAGGTTAGGTCCTCATTCACGAGTTCCAAGAAGGTAGGGGCAAAATGGGAAGAGATTTCATGAATATTCGGATTTCATGACTCTTGGTCGACTGTCTGGTCGATCGTCGATCGACTGGCACTCGACCAAGCTATGACAACAACTTCGGGGAGTGGATTTGGAAGGCTATACAGGGTCAAATCGAGTGGGGTTTTCTCCTACAAGTCAATCAACAAGTCTAGTTTCAGAAAATACCTTCGGATTGATCATGGGATTCCGGGAAGGTCTTCAACTAAATCAATCTTCGTCGATGAGCAGATTCTCACTCAACACCGACAATGTGCTCAAGTCAGGGGCATCATCGTCAATGTCCATAGGCTCCGCTTCTAGCATCGAATCATCAACTAAGAGGGCCCACAAGTCTCTTCTACCACCACTTCGGGTCTTCGGACCTGCAACAGTACAAAATCCGAGCCGGGTCAGGGTTAGGATAAGGCCGGATTTTACAATTGGTAGGGTTGCAAATGGCTAGACTTGGGCTCACGGGCGCTCAAGATCGATAACCAATCCATGAGAGGACATGAGAGCTTCCCGTTTACTATTTGTGGATGACCAATAGGGTTGATGAGTCCGAAATTTGGGATTTCACTGACTCTAGTGTGAAGGATATTGGAAATGATCGCCGGGGGCGAGGAATGGACGTATCTGGATCTGACTTGATACGACTGAGTAGATGACTTGCATTGGGCTAGGCTTTACTGTGACATGCGCCAGTACTTATACCAAACGGTGATGTGACAGAGCGGTGACCGATTCCCTTACCATGGTTTTTGAGATGACTTTATCTAACTTCCCTGGAAGACCCAAGATATCTTGTATGATTGAGGGGGAGTGACTGACCACCCAAAGAAGTATGGTGCTATGATTTAAAGCATGTCTACCATAGAGACTAGCATTCATAGAGTTAGAGTCATATTTGCATCATATGTTCCATATCACATCGCATTATGTTATGTTTGTATATGTATGATTTTAATTATGGAATAACTGCCTTGCTGAGTTCTTCGAATTCAATCCTTTTGTACAAATGTTTTTAGATTATCCTACAAGTACTGAAGATTATGATGGCACCCCCTTCGAGACGGACTTTGATCCCGCATACTACCCTCCGGGTGGTATCTTCGGTGAAGATCAGAGTGTTGGTGCCGAGGAGGATTACTATTCGCACCAGGGTTAGCCCCATGATAGTGCGGGAGCGGCAGAGCTGGGCTTTCTTCATCCACACCATTGAGGAGACCATTATTAGGACAGAAGAAACCCTAGCTTAGTGCTCCATTTCCCTGGTCTATTTATGGAACCTTTGGTCATGTAACTAACTTGTTTTGGATTATCTTTATATACTTGGGATTGTAATTAACTTAACCATATTTCATTTCCGCTGCTTTGAGAGGGTGATTATCATACATTCTCTCACCTTTATGATCACATTTACACCTTGATATTATCTGCTTTTCCGCACTTTGATTTATTGAATCTTATCTTATTCATGATATCTAGTATTAGTTGTTTTTACCTTGATTATTAATGTTCATGATTATGTTATCATGTATGTAGGAGGCATGGTCCCTCGATTCTTGATCCTTGGACTGTGGATCACATTCCCGGGTATGCCAGATGGGGTACCGGCTGGGTGGATGTGACAGAGAGGGCCCTCAAAGACTTCTTCCTTCACTTCGGGACCTTGGATTTAACCTAAGGAGAGGTTTGACATGACTTCCTAAGGCTTTCAAAGGGTAGTAACACTGTTATCAAGGTCCAATTTCAAGGTCAAACATTAAACTAACCTTTCTTCACCCAAAACAATTAGGGTGTCATGGCTAGGTTTGGGCTGGATTTCACAATTACCACGGGTTATTCGGTCTCAATACCCTTCCGATTCGGGTCTGATACAACAAGGATAGTCCTAGCCATACATCTAGACAATCCTATGTATGTCATCCAATGATCCGGGAAAGCGTCGGTGGACACCTTCGGAGAACATCCCATACTATTCCCTCCGATGTCCAAAGACAGAAGTGTCGGTAGGACACTTCCTAATCCCAAGTCATACTTAGTCATTCACAAGCTCAATCTCATCATATCATACATGATCAATAATTCATTATATAAACAGAGGCATAATATAACATATATGTAATCATAAAGAATAATTAAGCATGATATTCCGAATGACGTGTAACATAATATTACTGATATAAAGTGCATACAACAGTCATACATGGCTAAGGAATACACTAATGAAGTATATCTACTAAGTTTCCAAAGTAGAAGTAGATTCGCATAATCAGTGTACTTGGGGTAACAACCATCCTTACCTTAATCGAATCGGAAATAATACCAAGAATCACCAAGAATAGCCCAAAAGTCAGTGTTTGTACCCTAGACAATACATAAGCAACATTAGAGAAGAAAACAATCGAATCGGAGGTCAAACGAAGCAAATCGGCCAAGGACAGAGTTGCTTTCATATCTTGGTCGACTGGTTGGTCGACTGTCAGTGGACCAAAGCAAACAGTAACGGGCAGAAATGGAGATTTGGCCCGAAACTAATCTTCCGGTGCTCCGAACGATATAAAACTTAGAGGGGATGATCATGGCAATATGAGGACACTACACACTAAGTTTTATCACGATCCAACGGTCCAAATATGAATACCCAAATCGAAACCCTATGTTCTATATGCTAGACATCAAGAATTGAATTGGAATTGATTGCGATAGCAAGAAATGATGGGGAATCAATTAAGGGAGTGATAAGAATTAATTTAGAATCATGAATCAATAGTAATTCAAACCTAGTATACATTTACACATTAGTTTGAATTAAAGAATAGGTTGAAATGAAAGAAATCATGGAATTGCAATGTAAGTAATCATAATCATAGCAAGAATGAAGTGAGATTGATGGAAATGAAAGGGGAAGCTCATGGCCAAGTGTTTGCAAGGTTGCAGCACTTCAGCCATGGTCCCAAGAGTAGAAATTAATAGGAGATTGAGTAGATTAGAAGGAGGATAAAAGAAACCATACCTTGAAGTGATGATTGAAATGGAAAGCCAATGATTGGAGCCAATAATCTTCACAAACACCAAGAGATGGCTTAGGGAATGTCACTCCTCGTTCTCTGGAGTGCCAAAGATTAGAGTAGACCTTCTTTCACAAGTTCCAAAAAGGTAGGGTCAAAATGGGGTCAAGATTTTTATGATTTTTCGAAATTAACAACTGCTGGTCGACTGGCTGGACAACTGGTCAGTCGACCAAGCAGTCGACCAAGGCTGACAGGAGACTTAGAGTATGGATTTGGAAGGCTAGACTAATCCGAAATGAAATGGGTTTTCTCCTACAAAGTCAATCAACAAGTCTAGTTTTAAGAAATACCTTCGGATTGAACACGGGAGTTCATTAGGTGCTTCAACTAATTCAATCTTCTTCGAGGCACAGATTTTCACTAAATACTGACAATGTGCTCAAGTAAGGGGCAACACTGTCAATGTCCGTAGGCTCTGGATCAAACACGGAATCTTCGACTATGAAGGTCCACAAGTCTCTTCTACCTCCACTCCGGGTCTTCGGACCTACAACAATACAAAATCGGGGCCGGGTCAGGGTTAGGATAAGGCTGGATTTTACAATTCACTCCAAGGCTAAGAGGATCAGAGAAAATGCCATTACAGTAGTGTAATACCTTCCTCATAATCAAGAGATTAGAAGAATAGAAGAGAGAATAGATCAAAGAAGAAACAAAACGATTACTAACTTTTGTAGAAGAAGATTCGATGAAGAAACTCAAGTGATGCTTGGAGATCTTCCTTGGCTTCGAAGAAGAGGTTTTAGGGTTCTTCCCACGTTCTCCAGAGGCTTAGAGTTGATAATGAGTGAAAAACACGGAGTTCCCCTTTAAATAGAACAAAAACCCTTAAAAAAAATCAGAGTTTTACAATTTTGACCTTACTTTCACTATTGGTCGACTAGCCTAGTCGACCAATGCTAATAGCAAGCCGAAAATAGGGAATTCAAGGTCCAAACCTCAATATTTTTGAATGGGCTTCTCATAACTCATGAAACAACTTACCTAGCATGAGGGATGCCTTCAAACCATGTCCAACTAAGCTTTAGGTCTAACAACCAGTCTCTCCTTCATCAATGTACATTTTCTTCTCTAACTTGGACAAAATTTCCAAGTATGGAACACCATCATCAATTTCAATGGGTTTTGGGTCAAACACCATGTATTCCATTGAGATGGCCCATAGTTGCCTTATTCCTTCATTTCAGGTCTTCGGACATACAAACAACAGGGTTTTCGGGTTAGGGTTAGGGCTAGATTTCACAACACTGATGAAGAAGGACTCTATTCTATATAAAGCCATATACACGACTCTTTGTAAATTGATGTGAATACTATACTTGTTCTCTCTCTCTCTCTCTCTCTCTCTCTCTCTCTCTCTCTCTCTCTCTCTCTCTCTCTCTCTCTCTCTCTCTCTTCTTGTTTCTTTCTCTCTTCAACTATCATTATTTAACAAAGGGAGACCAATTAGTCTTCTATTCTCTCTACTATTTTATCAGTAAGACAAGGGACTATGGTGCATTTAGGAACTTATAATTCTAATACACTTATCTTGGCAAGATCTTGTAGCAGGGTAATTGGTTCATTTGCAAAAATAGAAACCCATGCCTAGAAGGAAGGATTACAACTAATGGGAGCACTCATGCTTGGAGTTGCTAAAATTGAAATCAGGATAGGGCCTAACTTCAAAATATCAACGCAAAAAAATGGACTGGCCATGACTTTAGGATAAAAAATGAAAAAAAAAAAAAATGAAGAAGAAGAAAAAAGAGAAGATAATAAAAGGAAGTTTATAGAGAAATCAATCCCTAAAAAGGGCTTTAGCAACGTTGTTAGTCCTCATGATAGAAAAATAAGACATGTTGATTAGATTATAACATAAAGATTGAAGAGATATAAAACCAAAACTAATTTACAAATCTTCACGAAGTAAAAATCATACCTTGAACTCAGGTAAAGGTTATTGCTGATTCACTAGCTCGAGTAGCTATCAATGATGTGAAGAAATAGAAAGAAGATGTGACAAACAGAACAAAGATGAAGAAGAACGAAGACAAGAAGGAGATGAAAAAGATGCAGGCAATGACCTACATTTCGTTGCTATTTTTGTTTAAAAAACCCTAGTGTTCCTCAATTGAAACCCAAAACTACCACTGTTGTTTTGTCGAACTTCGTAGAGTTCCCTCAAGGTAAGTTTCGTGAATGCAAATATTAAGATTTTTATAATTAGGGCGAAATAGAGTGAAAAATATGAATCTCTATATTTCATAAATCCAACAATTCACAACAACCAAATGGGTATAAATCTCTTCTTCATGGGTATAAATCTCTTCTTCATGAATCTAGAAATTTAAATTCAATTACCATACAGGCCCACTCTAGAGATTAATATAAATTGACCAATTTACCCAAAACAAGAAAGAAATTAAATTGACCAACAGATTATTACGACATTATTGGGAATGTTTGGACGGGCCCACATGAAAAGGAAAGTTGTTCGGCCTCCGGACGACGTTAGCTGTGGTAGTGGTGTGGTGGGGATGGTGGACGGTATGAATGGAGCAGCCCACCTTGTCCCTCTTGCCCCCGCCAAAGCCTGGTTTGATGTCGGCTTTGCTTTTATCGTCTCTACCTGCCTAAAGGGAATTCATAAAAGATAGAAGAAGCAAGGGTGAAAAGAGGTGAAGCGACAGAGAGAGACGGAGGGAGAGAAGGGACGGCTGGGGGGAAAGTGAAGAGGGGTTTTCTTCTACGTCTCCTCTGCTTTCTTCTCCCTTAAAACTCTCTTAGAAACGCAAGGAGTGTCTTAGTTTGTGGGGCTAGGACATATATTTCTTGTGATTTCAGACAGATTTGAGTTTGGTTTCCTCCATTTTTTGCCCTCTCGGGTGGATTTTTTTTCTGTTGTTGTCAAGATGATGGTTGCTAACAGTTTCGATCTCTGGGAGAAAGATACGTTCTTCTCTGCTGCTGAGGAGGTTCAGGAGTCCACCGACATGTATGGTTTTTTATTTTGGGGTGTTTTTCGTTTCACTCTTTTCATTTTGAAGGTGTTTAGTGACGTGGGTAGGAAGAATTTTGAGTTGGTTTCTAGTTATTTGGTTTTTTTGTCATTTTTGCTGCATTGTTTTCTATGATTGATGGGTTTTATTTCCTTTCTCTAATTCTGGGTTGTTGTTCTTGGCCATTTGAAGAATTCTGGTATTTGGTTTTCCTTGTTAGAGATTTATTGGTTGATTTTTTAATGTTTTGCTTATTAATTTTGGTTTTTCTTTTTAGAATGGAATCGGTATACAGGACTTGGTTCAGGCAGAGAACAGATGATATAGGACCAGAGGATTTTGAGGAGCTACGTAGGGAGCTGCAAATCAGTTTAGGCACAGCAAAATGGCAGGTTGGTTTTTGATTTTATTTTTTGGGCCTATGTTATTCTGTGTATTCATTTTAGTTTATTATTTCCGTGGGAAAGAATCTTTCGGTTTCCTTTTTATATCCTGCAGTTATTTATTTATTGATTTTTCTTTCAGTAATGCTTATACTGTAAGAGTTTTTTCTGTATCAGTTGGAAGAGTTTGAGAGGGCTGTTAGGTTGAGCTATGGAAATCGTCCTGAAGATAATACAACAGCTAGGCATGACCAATTTATTGCAGCCATAGAAGAACAGATACATCGTGTAGAGAAGGCATTAATAGAATCCCACGATGTGGAAGGGAAGCAACCCCTTCGATGGGTAAACTTGGATGAGGAAGAACGTGACGATTTAGCTTCATTTCTATCTAGAGCTCCAGGAACTGCGCAAGTTATTAAAGAGGGAAATGACCAAAGGAGAAAAAGAGTTGCAGATTTTCATATTGATCCTGCTTGCAGAATTGAAAAGCCAGATTGTGTAGTAGATTTTAAACAGGTTGCGACACTGAAGCAAGATTCTAATTATGTAGTAGAAATAGAAGCAAGAGAGTCTCCTGGAACCATGGATGATTTAAGCTGTGAAGTGGAGAAATCAAATGGTCATAGAAGAACGTGGAGTACTCCAAACTTTGGTTCTTGGAAGATTGTAATAGCAGATGATGATGAAGACAGGAAAACACTTTTGGATAGTGACGAGTCTATGGCCAAAGGCAAAGGATTTAAGAATAACTTCTGGAAGCTAAAAACACATCAGGTAATTCAAACTCTCCTGTTGTTTGATTTAGTACTTGAGTTTTGCTTTATATTTTACTCCTCACACTCATTTTCAAGTGTTTGATTTACATCATTTTTAGTCATTGCCTTGTTGTGACGAATAGATTTTTTTTGTAGTTCTGTGTTCTCTAACAGTTAGGCAAGCCAGAAACCATAAGAGGTGGAGGAGGGAGAGATTGTTAATAGGAAACTGCTGCTTAGGGAAAATTTAATCCTAAGATGATTTACAAATTATAATTATAAGTAAGGAGAACAAAGCAAATAAAAAAAAAAAAAAAAAATCTAAGCAATCTAAGCCTATGGGGTACTTGACCCGTTGATTACAGGGGGGTGTATCGAAGAAACTTAGGTCACAAGTCTTTTATACATATGGTTGTGTACCCATAGCCACATCATCGGTGCTTCCCCTCAAGTTGGAGCATACAAGTCACCTATGCCTAGTTGAAAGACTCATTTATGAAAATAGGGCCAAAACCAGGACTGTGTAAAGATGTCACCATGCTGCTTTGTAGAAGCTATGAAAGGAGTAAAACTTTCTTCTTTCAGATAGCAGTCCCACACAAAATGATAGTTAATCTCAATGTTCTTGGTGCTCTTATGGTAAATAGCATTGCTGGCAATGTAGTTACCGGCTTTGTTGTCGCAGAAAATCTTTACGGATTTGGCAATTGGAAAGTTTGATTCAAGAAGAAAAGATTGTAGCCACATTAGTTCAACAATGGTTCAGGCTATATCCCAGCACTTTTTTCTACACTTGACCTGGCATTAGTTGTTTGTTTCTTATAATGTCAAGTTAAAAGATTACCTCCTACAAAGATATAATGTCTGGTAGTAGACGTCTATTACCGTTAGCGAAATTAGGACACTTTGCGTCATATTTTCTATAGTATGAGAAAAAACATAAAAAGAAAATAAGGGATTATTTCAAGGACACCCCAAGATAATTGGAGAAAAGCACAAACTCCCAAAAACCATGCTAAATTAGCAGCCATCGCCTTCTCCGTTAGAACCATTAGTTGGTTAGAAGAAATGATGAATTTACACTTGGTTGTATTATTCTCTGTCTTATAATATAAAAGGACGAGCAGAGGTACAAGATGGAACTCATGGAGGAGGAAATAAGATTAGATTTAGGATTTCATTTTACTACGGAAAACATTGTAAAGTCACCAGAGATTAAGGCCAACTTAGGAATTATGATATTACCTAACCATGACTTAGCATAATTTTTTTTTCCTACCAGAATATACTATTTTGCAAATTTAAGAAACATTTTGGGGTGTCATTGCCAATTTGGCGTAGTTTTGTGTTGTCTTTGTTTTTCGCCAATTATTTTGGGGGTGTCCATGAAATTCCCCCATTTTTTGTGAACAACATAAATACAAAGTTGTTTTCTTAAATGAAATTAGTATTGCTAAAGAAATTGTTTACGCAGTTAATGCATACAATGTTCAGAAACATTTGATTCTGATACCTAGTTCATCTTTATGATGAATAAGTTATTGCATAGTTAGAAATAGGGTGTTTGGTGTGAGTACGTGGTTGTTTTCTTAATGCAATGGGCACATCAAGATTAGAGACAGATTCCCTAGAGGAGGCCTAGACTCTTCTATACATCATTCCCCAGAGGAGGCCTAGACTCCCCCTGCACATCATCCACCGGCTGTTCCTGTCGAGTAACTCCATTTTCTAATGGAAAATTTGCCAAAGGAGACTCAACAGTAGGAACCTTAGCAGGAATCTTAAGGAACACCGGAGCTTTTTCACTAAGATTCTCACCCTTTGAAGAAGAGGAGGAGAAAAAAGGGAGCCTATTCCTGAAAAATAACATCGATAGACACAAAATATCTACGAGATTCAGGATAGTAACATTTATAACCTTTTTGTGTAGGGGGATAACCCAATAATATACATTGTAACCCTTTAGGATCAAGCTACCATTACTATGTTGGTTGTGAACAAATGCAACACATCTAAAGACCTTGGGGGACAATAAAAATTGGCTGTACCTAAGGAAACTTCAGGAGGATAACGCTGGTTTAAGACACGTGAAGGCATCCTATTAATGAGATAGGTGGCAGTTTGAACCACATCACCCCAAAATCAAGGTGGCACATGCATAGTAAACATAAGGGACCATGCCACCCCTAGAGATGCCTATTCTTGCACTCTGCGACCCTATTTTGAGGAGGTGTATCAACACAACTAGTTTGATGGATAAACTTATGGTCAGAATACTAAGAGGGAAAGCTACCACCCGAATATTCAATGTCATTATTTGTCCTAAGAATTTTAATATTGTGGAAATTCTGGAAATAGGAAAACATGTCGCTTTTTTTTATGTAAGAGATAAACCCAAGTTGTTTGGGTGCAACAATTAATGAATGTAACAAACCAACGATGGCTAGTTATCAAGGAACAAATTTCGGTCGAAACTGGACACTTTTTTTAGGATTTTGGAACTTCAATTTTGGGCCTCATATGGACTTAAAATGATTTGATTTATTGCATACTACCTATTTCAAGCATAATAAACACTATAGAACCACTAGTTTACCAAAAAACCAATTGAAAATGTAACATCCAACTTTCCAAGTATATACTGCATATGAGAAGAAGCGAGAATGTTACCAATTACAAGTCTACTCTATTCCATGTCTCCCTCTTTTGTTTGCAGCCCATACAAATGACAATACAAGTCCCATATTGTTTGCCCCATATAGTTGTCGAAGTAGTTAGGAACTGCAGCTCTGTACATGGCCTCATCCACATGCCTAAAGTTTCTTGACGGTGGGAAGTTGTGAATCTCTGGAATAAGGAACTCGACTCAATTGCATATAGAAAGGCTGGTGGTGGCTGTGGAATAGAGTGGAAGATTTGCTCAACAAATGAAGGAGCACACTGACTGTCAGCATAAGGAGGTCTATATTGACAATAAGGTTCCACTTGCTGACTCCAATAGGTGACAGTGGGAGGGACACCATAAGCTCCATAAGCTCCACAACTATAAGGCTCCACTAGTGGCTGACCCTGAGTCTGATAGCCAGGAGGGACACCATATGGTCTATAACCATAAGCTCCATAAGTCGACCTAGTAGAACCAATACTCTCCACAATAGTATCTTATGAGGACTTTGCAGGCCTATGCCATCTGAATCCTCTGGAGGTGGAGGAGTCTCCAGAATCATCAATGCTCATCGATGCCATAGATCCCACCAAATTCTCGGCATTAGCCGGGCGGAAAAACCCATATGATGGCTTGTCCTTTGTGCTATAGCTGTGCTGTCTCCCCTTCCCTTTCCTCGAATATGTAGAGGAAACATTTTCGCCTCGAGATGCAGCTCCAATATGGTCTAAATCCTGTGTCATGTGGGTGAACTGACTCTCGCCTGTGAATCTTGGTGGTCGTCCTCCCCCCTGACTCTCGCGTACTGCTAGTGCTGGTGGTCTGTCCCTAGGATTAGCTGAATCCTGATCACGAGGTCTAACACCCTCCTTATCCCCTCCATTATCATCATCGTCATCATCATCACCATTATTGTCATTGCCGGAGCCTGAGTCACATCATCCTCAGTGTCGGACCAGACAATCAAATCCTCACTCTGGATGGATGCACTAGGGTATGGCACGAAGGGACGGGCGGGCACTACATTAGGCCCGACCTTTTTCAAGTAAGAAGTCAATTTCGAGCCTCAAATGCACTCAAATTGATTTGGATTTTTGCATACTACCTATTTCAAGCATAATAAATACTATAGAACTACTAGTTTACTAAAAAACTACTGAAAATGTAACATCCAACATTCCAAGTATATACTATATTACTATATAGTACATGAATCAGAGAAGAAGCGGGAATGTTATTACTTACAAGTTACAAGTCTATTCTATTCAAGCCTCAAGGTCTCCCTCTTCCGTCTGCACCCCATACAAATGACAATACAACTCCCATGATGTTTGCCCCATATAATTTTGGACATAGTCAACAACTGCATCTCTGTACGTAGCCTCATCCACATGCATAAGATTTCCTGACGGTGGGAAGTTGTGAATCTCCAAAGGAACTGGTGGTGGTGGGCCTTGTGGTTGTGGAATAGTGTGGAAGATCTGCTCAACAAATGAAAGAGCACCCTGGATCTTAGGACTAGGAGAAGGATAAGGATACTAATAAGGTCCCAGTGGCTGACTTCGATAATCGACAGTGGGAGGGACACCATAAGCTCCATAAGCTGCTCCATAACCATAAGGCTCCACTAGTGGCTGACTAGCCTGACCTTGAATCTGATAGCCAGGAGGGACACCATATGGTCCATAACCATAAGTCGACTCTCGGTAGAACCAATACTCTCCACAACAGTATCATATGAGGACTGTGCAGGCCTATGCCATCCGGATCCTCTGGAGGTGGAGGAGTCTCTAACATCATCAATGCTCATCGATCTCATAGATCCCACCAAGCTCTCGGCATCGGGTGGACGGTAGGACCCATATGATGGCGTGTCCTCTGTGCTCCAGCCGTGCTGTCTCCCCTTCCCCTTCCTCGAATATGTAGAGGAAACATTTTTGCCTCGAGATGCAGTTCCAGTATGGTTTGAATCCTGTGTCGCGTGGGTGAACTGACTCTCGCTCGTGAATCTTGGTGGTCGTTCTCCCCCCTTGACTCTCACGTACTGTTGGTGGTGGTCTGTCCCTAGGATCAGCTGAATCCTGATCACGAGGTCCCACACCCTCCTCATCCCCTCCATCATCACCATCATCGCCATCGTCATCGTCACCACCATCGTCGTCATCGCCGGAGGCCTGAGTCACCTCATCCTCAGTGTCGGACCAGAGATCAAATCCTCACTCTAGGTGGATGCACTAGGGTGTGGCACGAAGGGACGGGCGGGCTTTGCATGTGCCCTCCCTCCTGGGCCATATAGTCATCCACATCAGCCCCCATCTCCTTTGCAATCTGTTTACTGGGACGACCTCCCTCCTCATCCAGCAACGGCTCTCCACTGTCCCTGATCCAGTCAACTACTGGGTTATCATCATCATCCATCTCAAATATGTTGGCCAACTCGATATTGGTGCTCTCTCTGTCCATCCCCTGTCTAATATGATCCTCTCTCAGTCTCATATTATAATGTATGTAGACAAGGTCCTCTAGACGCTTCACACCCAATCGGTTGTGCCTCTTCGAGTGAATGAGGCTGAAGGTGCTCCAGTTTCGCTCACAACCAGTGGCAGAACATGTTTGGGAGAGCACTTTGCTTGCAATCCTACTCAAGTTGTGTGAATCACGTCCAAATTGCAACCACCACTCAGCTGCAACAAACATAGACTCCAAGTCATTTTGATACTTAAATAACTAAATTAAAGATAGAATATAGTAATTAAATGTATAATGAAATAAATGAATGAACTTACCTGCAGGGGCGGTTTCCCGTCCCGATATGGCCACAGCACGACCGAAGTTCCCAGTGGCATCCTTCAAAGCCTTTATCTAATATATAAAGAGAAAAAACAATAACTAGTTACTAGGTTAATGACTTAGTATAAAAATATGAATTGTGAATATCAAATGATTCAAATCATTATCTCACCTCCATAAGAATGACTGCTTGTTTAGCTGAATCCGGTTTGAACTTCTCCACTACAATTTGGATAGCATCCATCAAATCTTGCCTCATCCCAAGATTGTCCTTGTAATGGTACTTGGGATTTAAATAGTATGCTGTGTAAGAAAGAGTATGTCATAAAATGGGAATAGTTAATGCTTAATAGTGTGATAACATAATGAAAATTAAATTAAATACTAGACTTAACAACTCACCAGCCTTATGCAGTGGATGCTGCAACGTAGACTCCCATCTAATGTCGATAATTTGAAGGACTTTCTTGTTGCCGCGTGGGTGGACTTGAGCAACTTGCTGCTTCATCCTCTCTACTGCAGCAAATATTTGTGCTATAGTAGGTTTTCTCTGCTGATCTACCATCCTCAACACATTCACCACAGGCTCAAGCATCTTCACCACTATCCTCACATTGTGCCAGAAAGTCTCATCGAGTATGGTCAACTGTGCTCTCCTTCCTCCCACTGATGAAGAACCCTCCCAGTTAAACCACTCCTCTGATGCAAACATACTCCTAAGGCCAGTCTTCCTACTCTCAAAGCTCTGCAGTGCTATCCAATTAGTAGCAAATCTGGTTATGCCTAGCCTCACTAACTTACCCTGACAATTGTCCCTCATCATCCTTAATGCATAGGTGTGGTTATATATGAAGGTGCTAACATGTCGAGCTTGCTCCGCGGTCTTCTTCACAAGCTTGACCTTTCCAATGTCCTTCAACATTAAGTCAATGCAGTGAGCAGCATAAGGAGTCCAAAAGAGCCTATATCTGTCCATCCATCAAGGCATCAAGCCATCAATACAAAGTTATAAAGTGTACATGTATGTGTAATGTAAATATATGTATTTACAAATGAAAATTAATACTATATGTTTAAATACCTGGAGTTCTCTTGCATCTTCAACCCAGCTTTTTTGTAGTTGGAGCCATTATTAGTCACAATTTGAACCACATTTTCCACTCCAACCTCCTTCACCACTTGTTTCAATAATTTTTAAATGTATTTTGCATCCTTCTTCTCACCGGATACATTTACTAACTCGAGGAACACTGTCTTCCCATCACAATTCAACATGAAATTGATGATGGACTGTCTAGTGGGACCAGTCCAACCATCAGCCATCATAGTCACTCCATAATGATTCCATACGGGCTTTAATCCCTTAATGTACTCATTTAAGTCCTCTTTATGCTTAGGCAAATACACATTATATATCTCATATGGAGTGGGGCCCTGTACACCACTCCCAGCCCTGCCTATCTCCTCAATCATATCTCTATAATAGGGCCCCTGGGCTGTATGTGCTGGAATATTATGGTAATAGGCCCATTTGGAGAAAACCATCCCCACTTTTTCCTTCACATTCCCATAAGGGATTCAACTTCCTCTGCTTTTGCTCAGGCCTCCTAAATAGGGCCAGATCATTGCGAAGAATCTCAAGATCCGGATCTGTAGGATGTGCTGACGAAGCTTGACCCCTTGTAGGGGCCCATGGGATAGGAGCCTCCTGCCTCACACTCTGAGTCCTCCTCATAGGGACTTGGGAGCCACCTGTGCCTCCCATACCTACTGGCTCTCTAGAGGACCCACAACCCAGACCCCTCTGTTGCTTCCTTACTCATCATCATCGCCCTCCTCAGCTGATCGGCCTCTGGATCAGGGTCACTCTCTCCTGGCTCATCCCTACCATAATCCTCAGGATCTGGAAGGTCATCTTTGCAGGCATCCTCGAACTCATCCCTCTATCTTCTCTTCTCTTTCCTCTTTTGCTTTCCACCACTAAATATATGAGGCCATTGCCCTCTTGACCTCTACGGGCACCTTTGGGCACCCTGTTACATCCCTGTTGCCACCAGCTAGATGCAGCTTCAATCTAGTGGCCCCACCTCCTCCTATTTGTTTCTTACAATAATTACACTCGCTCTTCCTCCTATTAGCTGTCAGTGGCTTTCCATGTTCCCAAGCTATGTCTGACATCTTTAAAAGAGAGTGCCTAATACAAGAAACACACACTAAGTATCTTGAAAAGCTCCATAATATGCTCCAAAAATGACATACATGCTTCTAATAATAACCTCCTATTTTTAAATACAAAAAAATAAAATAAAATGTATAACTATATAAGTATTTTTTAATATAAAAATAATTTTAAAATATAAAATACACACAAACAATCTTAAAAATATCCGCAACATGCTCCAAAAATTGCATACATGCTTCCACTAATACTCCGCTATTTAAAATTTAAAACAGAAATTAATTAGTTTTTTTTAATATTTAAATATTTTTTTAATTATTTAAATATATATTAAATACAGTAAAATTACATAATTAACAGAAAAAAAATTAATTCAACACCATCACAGCAATATGGTGTCTCAACTCTCACATACATTCATTTGAAGCTTATACATGTACTATACATATACATTTTTAGCAATATACATAATTTAGTAAATATTTAATAGTAGGAAGAATCAAAAAATAATTTTGACACTACAAATTCAAAGATCAACACTCTAAAGTAAACATACATAAATTTGGAAGCAATCTAACATGATTTAAGGCACAAATGAAACAAAAATAAAAAAATGAGGAAGTTGGTTACTCACCTTGCAAGATTTGAGAAAATGCACAAATGAGGAGCAAATCAAGTGTTTGAAGGAAATGGAGTACTAGAAATTAGGTGTAGAAGGGGATGAAAGCAAAGTCTCCAAAAATCTCAAAATGAGGTTGAAATAGCTTTGGCGATGTGGCTCGAAATCACGATATGTTCTCGGTAGGTTGAAAAATGCCTTGGTTTGGATACTTTATAACCTGCATAAGTAACATTTCGGCCCGATATGGTATCGGGCCGATATTTCGACTCGTATCGACCGATATATCGGTCGATACGAAATGATATGTACACTTTTTGTTCCTACAATTGTATTTCGTTTTGATTTCAAAATTTGCAGACATTTTGATCGATATGGTCGAAATATAGATCGAATTTTGTTCCATGCTTCCACCACAGATTTCCGAAAACGGGTCATTCGGGTTGCCCCCCAAAATATGTTGGTGTGGGTTCATCTTACAAGAATTTGACTCACGAGCATAACAATAGTGGTAGTAACTTTAATTTGTTGTTTGAAGAATTTGTAAAGAGAGCTACTTTAAGACAGAGAGGCATCTCTAACCCCACAGAGTTTCCCTTGTAGACAATGAAGAGTTAAAAGTCACTCGTAGGTGTCTAGTTCCCATTAGGATCCATTCTTTCTTAGAGGATATATGGTGTGATGCTTATGGGATTGACTGACATTACTTTAGAAGTCCCTAGCTGTGTGATAATGATGTAACCGTCATGGAGAGGAAAAACAAGTGTAAATTCTGGTGCAAAGGTCAGAAGATTGTACTATTACCCTTGAAACTACCAACAGAGATCAAGAAGAAGCAGACCCTCAAACAAGTCAGAAGGACTCCAATACCAAAACATAGCACCTGGTGGATCCTAAACCTGAAGGACCCAGCCAAGAGATCAACCAAGTCACCACCACCCACTCCAAGGCTCCACAACCAGAGGGTGAACCCTCTTCATCAATCCTACAGTTTCTTACAGGGAAGGTGATAGAAGAGCCTAACAAGGTCATAGCATCTAAGGAAGGAGTCAAGGCAGCCATTCCTCCCGGGGTTCTATACAGTATAGGAAGAGCATTGCTGCCCACAGATACCAGACTCCTTCCAGCATCCATTTTTAGGGAAACTAGACCTCCCTTGAGTCTCCCACCTCTCGAAGGAGAAACAATAAACCTTCTACGGGCCATAGCAACAATGATGATCAAAGCGCAGACAGAAAAGGGCTCCAAAGGCGTGGCCACTGACTCCACCGTTCCTCCTAGGGCTCCTAATACTCAGGCCCTTAGGATTGAAGACTACATTACCACTAGCCCAAGTCCACCAAGGTACTGTTAAGGAAAGGTGCAAGCACCCATGCATTGTTACTTCCTCACTACAAGATGAAAGGTCGAGTCCACTTGAAAGCCCTCCAGAGAGTTGACCTAGAAGTACATGACAATCACATTGAATGTTTTAAAGAAGGGGAGGCTAATGTATCCTAGGCCGGGCCCCTTGAAATTGGGCCCAAAAAACTGATCCAATAGGGCATTCGAAGCTGGCTGAGTACCCCAGGGGTATTTTGTTCATTTTCCAAGCCCCCTTTGGAGTCGAATATGGGTCTTGATAGAATCCCCTCGATCCAAGGGTCAAGGATCTATCTTTGTTTTTCAGTTTGAGTCAATAGCTTAAGAGTTACAGTCTGTTTCAGTTAGGGTTGAGTCACTTGGATAGGGTTCCTTAATTTTAGAAACCTTATCTTAAAGTAGTTCTATTTTAGTTAAGTCCTAGTTTGGTTTAAAAGTTGTTTATTGAGTCACAAATAATTTGTCTGAAAGAGATTCCAATCTAAGGGCTGGGATCTCGTAGTAATTTGATTCCTTTTTTAAGTGTTGATAGAGTCCAGTTTGATTCGTAATTGGATCTCATGTGTAAGGAGATCCCAGTTTGAGTCAGTTTTTAATTATGGGCTACAAATAAACTATTTCCAGATTGTAATTCTCAGTTTGAGTTAATGAAAATTATGAGTTGAAGTAAGTCTTGAGAGAAGTCGTGGGATCCCTGGGAGGATGACCTGTGGCCTGGGTTAAGCTAGTGTTTTCTGCAATTTTCAAGTTGTTCTTACGGGATCCCTGGGAGGGTGACCTGTGGCTGGGTTAAGCTAGTGTTTTCTGCAATTTTCAAGTTGTTCTTACTTCCAGCATTCAAACATCAACTGCAGCCTTATTCAAGTAAGTTACAGCACCTTCCCCTTCATTCCCCAGTAAGACCCAGCCATTCCTCAAACCTTAGAATCCCGTCCCATCCCTCCTTGTCCACAGCTCCACTTCCTACTTCCACTAGGAAACCTTCAACCCAGCCTTGTTTGAACCCCCTTTTACCCTCATCAGAATCACAAAACTTATAGATCATAGTCCTAACATTGTTACCCTGAAGCTGCCATGTTTCTGGACTCTCTAAAAAAGAATAAATCTGCAATTCATCTTCTTCATGGAGCAAATCTGCAGAGTTGAACATTACAGAAAGTCCTCAACACCATAGCACCCACCATACTTCAGCCCCTACATCTCTGAATCTGTTTCTGAACTGCAGGTTTGTAGCGTAAGAGTTCTGATCTGCATGATAGCACCCATTCCCCAACCCTAAACCCTAGCTGAATCCCAGTCAACCTAGGATTTGAAACTTTCGAATTTTGAAATTTGAGATCCTATAAAATCTCAG
This sequence comes from Hakea prostrata, assembly GCF_041222555.1. Taxonomy (NCBI): domain Eukaryota; kingdom Viridiplantae; phylum Streptophyta; class Magnoliopsida; order Proteales; family Proteaceae; genus Hakea; species Hakea prostrata. The sequence continues at coordinate 16,722,621 of NC_142605.1, forward strand.
AAACGAGTTAACGTTCCCAGCACCTTATCGACCTCTAAAATCCTAGCTGAAACTCTCCAAGAAACGCTAGTTGAGTGCTGGTTCTACTTTAGAAGATCTTGGAAGCTAACCCTAAACCCTGGGTTACATCACAGGGTTAGGACTTAGGAGAAACTTCTCCTTTACATGAAAATAATGTTTGACTGCTTGAGCCCGTAAGAGATGGTTAGACACCACTTAATTTGATAGTCTTAATCTGAAGATGCAGTACAGCAGCAGGTTTTGATCCAGTCATCATGAAGCCAAAACAAGTAACTGGAATGCCTTACAATCACCAACAAATCTGAAGAAGAACCACATGATAGCAGCAGAATTAACATTTGATTGCAACAGCTGGAAGACTGAATAGGTAGCGGCAGAATTAACTCTTGATTGTGAAAAGCAGGAAGAGTGGGTTTTGTAAACCTACAGACTGTATATTATACAAGATTGAATAGGTATTTGTACCATGGTACCTGGGGAGAAAAATAACCTTGAAATGATGCAGACTGATCAAGTACTTTAATGACAGTGAACTTGATCAGAATTAGCAGTCACAATGAAGGCTTCAAAACATAGCATCCACAAGTATAGAATAGAGAGCATGTAACTGTTGGGATTCAGGACAACAATTTGCTACCAAAATTGAGTAGTGTCTTCCTTCAGTTAATCACAATAAACTCTCAAAACAGCAGCAGCATCAATAGCTGGTAATACCTTGAACTTCAAAAAATCTGGAAAGCTGCCCAGAAACATATTTCAAGTAGATATTTTGTATAATGAGATTCAATCCTTATTCCTTCATAGCTTTGACAAGCAAAATGTCTAACTGATAGGAGAACACAAACAGTAGAGAACCAGCAGTCAAATGTGCAGCATGAAACAGCTTCAAGTAGTACTAGAGGCTTCTTTGAAGAAGACTCACAAAACAACTTGTAGAAGATGCTGTTTCTGTGTTCTTTATTAATGCTCTAATACCCATGGTACCGTGTGTCGGTGATATATTGCCGACGCACGGCGATAAATCGAGGTGTCGTTGGGGGCGACACGAAACCCCGGAGCGATATGACTTTTTCTAAAATCGACGATAAATAGTCGAAATATAGCAATATATCGCCAAAAGGTCGATATATTGCGATAAATTCTCAAAATATCAAAAAAATTTAAAATTTGAAAAAACCGCATTAACTACTCTCTCTCTCATCTAAAAATGTTAAAATATCTATGCAATGGCCGATGACTGCGATCTCTTCTATTTCTTTCCTTTCTCTTTCTCTGCAGAATGGAAGCCGATGACGGAAACCATAGCGTGACGGTGACTTGAAGAAGCCGTTAATCTCGTGCTCTCTCTCATCCCTGTGATCTCTGATCTCTTTCTCGGTCTCTCCCATTGCAGATCTCTCTCTCTCGACACCCTCATGACTCTCTCCCACTCTCTTTCTCTGATCTCTCTCTCGGTCTCTCCCATTGCAGATCTCTCTCTCTACACCGCTCTCGGTCTCTCCCACTGCAAATCTCTCTCTACACATGTTAACTCTGCACCGTCTTCTCTCTCTTTTTGCAAAAATCTCCAACGAACCCCTTTTAACTTTTACAGTTTTACTTCATCTCTCTCCCACACGGCCACACATATAAATCATCGATTTTGATTTATTTTTTCTCAAAAAGTCGACCGAAATGTTGCCTGTATCGCCTGTGCGCCGAGCACCGACACGGCGACACCAAGCGACATTTCAGTCCTTGCTGATACCATGCTATACCATGTAACACTTTCTGGTTAACTAGAAACAAGAACAAAGAATTAGCAATCTCTCTCCCCTCACAAATCACAAATATATATAAAAGGGATGCTACATCTAAGGTAAAATATCCTACCTAAGCTAATTGAAAGTATTAAAGACAAGACTAAAGAGAATAGAAAAAATAAAGGAAAAAATAGAAAGAAAGAAAGAAGCAATCTAAACCTACATTGGAAACTTAAATCACAACTCTTCGGGACATTAAAAAACTATAAATGATCGATGTGTACTGTGCGGGTATGTATGAGTCATGTATCTCATAGCTATCGTTAACAGGTTTTAATTGCTAGGTCTAAAGTGGTTATAATAGATTCCAGAGAAATCTAACTTGTGCAACGTTTTGCAGATATTTGGACGTGTGGGTGGATCTCAGAGACAAATCCAAGGCCCACAGCATATGCAGTTTACCTCTCTTCGGCTTGTGCTTATGATTGTACTAGCTTTTTTCTTACTTGGTATGATCATGATCCCTATTGCTTGAATTAATGAAAATGCTATAATAGTCAACAATGGTAAACAAGAATTAGTCAATCGAAACCTCCATTGATGAAAAACTTCTTTGTCCTCTTCTCTTTTCCATTTGTGGATTGGTTTCGGGTTATGGGTTTCTGAAACTTGAAAAGATACAGATGGAAAGCATCCTAATTCCTAACAACCAATTGTACGAACTGCCTAGAGTAGAGCATCATAGTATGGCATGATTGTGTGCATTGAGCTGCATCTAAATGGGAATGACATGGTTCAAGTTGAAAAAGGGAAACATGGCAAATAACTTGATCGGCAGTAAGAAATACATTATGAGATTTTTTGTGAAAATATGAATAAAAAGAAATCAATAAAATGAAGCTGTCTTGAGTTATTTAGTCCTATAAAATCGGTATATTTTGAGTCAGTTTTGATACATGTTTTGGCTTCTTGTGCAGTAGCTTTGGAGTTCTTATTTGAGCATTTTTTTGGGTCCGGTGAAGAACATAAAATCAATTAATTATGTTCAGAGACAAGTTAATCATCATTGTAACTCACTTTGGACTTTATGGAATGTGCTCGTACTTGGGGCGACTTTATATTTTTAGGATTTTAGTGATCCTGCACTACTACTTTTAGTTTTTGGAGATACCAGTGCTGGGTTGGTGCAATTCTGGGAGGGATTTAGGACAAACTTCATACAGATTTGGCAAAGGTAGTGTAACTTCTGACAAGAAAGGTAGTTCATCTTTCTAAGTATCTAACACTTGTCTCTTAAGCTTACTGGCCCTTGCACACATTCCAGAAAATCCATATCACACTAAGTAACATTCAGATCCTGGATATGACACCTAAATGCTTGGGAGTTCATTGTTCATATTCTGTAAATGTACTTTTTCACCCACAATATTGCCAATTTCCCACTTTTTATGGATAGTATGTTGTTTGCAACTTAAAGGATTTAAATGGCTGGGAATTTCATGTTTATGCTTAAGTGGAAAGTCAACATATTCATAACTTAAATGGGACTCTAGATTACAATTCCCGGGAACTTTAAGCCAAGTGCCTTCTTGTTGGGTCATCTATTTAATATTGTTCAAACCTCAATAGTATCTAATGGGGGACATAATAGAGAAGAAAGAAGGATAAAGAAGATAAGGAGGGAAGAAGGGAAATCTTAGAAGAATTAGTCTTGAAGAAGGGGAAGAGTGAGAAGAAAACTCATGAGAAGAAGAAGGGGGGTAGCAAACGCACAAAACTCAAGCTTCAATTCATTTTTTCTATTCCATCCTCAATAAGCTGATTACAAGTGTTTAAATAACAAAACAAACATACTTGATACGAAAACAACTGTAATAGGACTCTTGGTAATTTAAAACTAACAAAAAACTGATCCTACTAGGACTCTTAGGAATTTAAAACTAACTAAAACTTATCCTAGATATCCTACCCAAATAAAAAACTTTGTTTACATGATTATCCCAATAATAAATAACAAAATTCTAAATTGTCTCTAGAACTCCCACAAAACAGTTCCTATTTTATTTCCTTGCAAGCTGGAATTTCGGCCCACCAAATTTGAATCTATATTCATGCAAGCTGGACTTGGGGCCCACCAAATATGAAATTATCATCTAGGTTACTGTTCATACTACTGTAGCGTGAACAGTAACTTCTGGTTATGCTGCATCAATTTCTCCCTCTCTTAAAAAAAGCTCGTCCTCGAGTTTCATAGAAAAAATCTGTCTCACGATTGGCACCACAAAAAAGGATTTGATAGGTTGTTGTAGCATTGTTCACAAATACTGAGAAAAGAAATTAGGGGCAATAAAGAAAGGATGAAGAGTAGAAAGATCTCAAGGAGGAGAAGAAAACAAAGGAAGAGAGAAAAGAAGATTGAACAAACGATGAGATAAAGAAGAGATCTATCCAGGTTTGGGCTCTGATACCAATTAATGGGGGACAGAATAGAGAAGAAAGAAGGATAAAGAAAATAGGGGGAAGAAGGGAAATCTTAAAAGAATTAGTCTTGAAGAAGGGGAAGAGGGAGAAGAAAACTCATAAGAAGAAGAGAAGAGGAGAAGAAGGGGAGGCTGCAAATGCACAAAGCTCAAGCTTCAATTCATTTTTTCTATTCCATCCTCAATATGCTGATTACAAGTGTTTAAATAACAAAACAAACATACTTGATACGAAAACAACTATAATAGGACGATTGGTAATTTAAAACTAACAAAAGATTGATCCCACTAGGACTCTTAGGAATTTAAAATTAACTAAAACTTATCCTGGATATCCTACCCAAATAAAAAACTTTGATTACATGATTATCCCAATTATAAATAACAAAATTCTAAATTATCTCTAGAACTCCCACAAAACAGTTCCTATTTTATCTCCTTGCAAGCTGGAATTTTGGCCCACCAAATTTGAATCTATTTCCATGCAAGCTGGACTTGGGGCCCACCAAATATGAAATTATCATCTAGGTTACTGTTCATACTACTGTAGCGTGACAGTAACTTCTGGTTGTGTTGCATTAGTATCCTTTCAATGGGTTGAGTTAAATACAGGAGTGTACAGGGCTTGTATGGACTGTGTGTGTGGCATATTGATGTAAAGTGCCAGGACATCCCAAGAGTGGCCCAAGGGCTGACAGAAGATTTATGGAACCCAGCACCCTATGGCCACATGGAGTATTCTTTTGATCAACAAGGGCATTTTGGTCATTTTGAACAGCCCTTGTCCAGTCCAAGTTGGTCTTGTTAGAGGATGAATTTTATAGGAGTCTAGTCCTATTTTTATTTTGTTATTTAAATTAGTCCTGGTTAAGTAAGAGTAAAGTCTAGGTAAGAGTGCTAATTAAAGGGGGATTCCTTTAGTTGTCCAAATTTTACTAGGAGTCCATTCCTACTCTTATTGTGTAATTTGAATCATTCTAGGTTGAGACAAGGAAGAGTCCTAATTGGAGTAGGAGAGGTGATTATTTTGGAAGTCTTTATTTGTTTTGCTTTCAAAATTGAGTCCAGGTATGAGTCCTTCAATGTAGGCCATAATACACTCAATGCATGTAAACAAATCATTTTATGTTGAATAAAAAAATTCATTGAAAGAGATTTGAGGTTGGGATAGCATCCTTGGGAGTTCCAACATAGGAAGGGCCTATGGCATCTAGGTTGACTGTTTCTTTTTCGTTCAGCCTTCAGTTACAACCTCCTGATCTAGTAAGTAAACATCCCCAGCCCCGCTCTTCTTCCCCTACTATTGCACCCATTTTCTTCTCCTTTCCCCATCCCTGCAGCACCTCCTCTTCCTCACCAAACCCTAAACATCAATAATTCCCAATCCCATACCCTTTAGGAAGCCTAACCCCCTCGCCTAGCTTTCGATCCCAAGCTTAGCACTAACACCCCCGAAACCCCCGAAAAAACTGAATCCCTTCTTCGACAAACCCTTGTTTCTAGATCTCCCAATCATGGTGAGAGATCTCGGTGAGATCTCGTTTTTTGACATTGGCGAGACGAGATGGAGGTCGAGAGCAGAGAGTTGGGATATCTCGCTCGAGATCTCGTCATATCTCGCAATATCTCGCCGTATCTCGCCATTTCTCGCCTTGGATCTCGCTGAAACTCTCAATTTTTACCCTTTTTTGTGGATTTTGGCTGAATTTTCACTTGCAACTATTCTTGGCACGTCTACAACATCGAAAGAAGATCAATCATTCTCTACTTGTATTATAACTTCTGATTTAATAACTTATATAGAACTTCTAATGGTTGTATAATTTTATTATTCTATTCTTGAAAATTGAAATTGTGATACTCATATGGATGGAATTTTGATAACGCTAAGGTTGCTGATACATTTGATATGCTTGCTTTTCATTTATATGCCTTAAAGGTTCTATATTACATGTTGTATAACTTTGCATTCCCTAATCCCTCAACATTTCGGTTTCACACTATGGGTAGACTTAGAAATCATACATAGGGTTGTTTTCTGACAAATCCAAGGTCAACAATATGTTCAAAAGGCCTTAAATAGGCTAAGTACCAAGTTTCAACTCAATTGGGACCCTAAAATCCACCTAGATGAGCCACTGAGTTGATACAAAAAAATTGTATATCTCGCCGAGACGGTCGAGATCTCGGTTTTTCATTTTTTTTGGGGGGGGGGTGGGGGAAGGGTGAGTTCTCTTTTTTTTTTTTTTTTTGTTTGATGCAGGTTGGGTGGGTAATCATCGCCTTGTAACACTGCAAGGTGGGAAGCTACCATGTTTGGATGGATAATACTCTTTCAAACAGGTCTAGTTTGAAATCTTAGTAGAGGTTCACCACTCAGATTTCTTGATGTAGCTTGGGTTGGGCTTCCCTAAAATTGGGCCCAAAAACTATAGCCAACAAAGCATTCAAAGCTGGCGGAATACCCCAGGGGCAATTTGAACATCTTCCAAGCCCCCCTTTTGGGGTTTGATACGGGTCTTGATAGAATCCCTTGATCCAAGGGTCAGGGATCTATCTTTATTTTTCTGTTTGAGTTAATTGTTTAAGAGTTACAAACTCATAGTTCATTTTAGTTAGGGTTGAGTTGTTAGGATAGGGTTTCTTAACCTTAGGAAACCTTACCTTAAAGTAGTCCTATTTGAGTCCATGTTTTGTTTAAATTAGCAAGAGTTTAATTTAAGTAAGAGTCTATGTAAAGTGTAGTATCCTAAACTATAAAGAAGACCCACCTTGAGTCCAATTCCCTATTAGTTAAGAGTCCAAGTTCAATAGTTAGTCAACAATGGGATCCTTATGATTTAAAGAATCCTAAGTCAAGTCAAAGAGTCTTGTATTCAGGCTATAAATAGCTTTTCAATTATGAATAAAGCAAATTGGTTGATTTGAGCTAAACAGCGGCTTGGGCGGTGGGGAAGGAAACCCCTACGGCCAGGGCTGGGGTGTAAATCTCAAGTTTAGAAATTCTAGCGGTAATCTAATCTTCTTCAAAGTATTCCAGCAGCATTAACTCAAGTAATCAAGCATCTTAAAGCTTACATCGGCAGAATTCCAGCAAAACACCAACTCGCAAGTAAGTCCAAGACATCCCCAACCCCTTCAAGCATCTCCAGCCCCTCTCTCAAACCCTAGAAGCCAACCCCATCTCCTCCTTCCCGTGTTTTCAGATCCCACCTCAACTAGGAATCCCTCATTCCAGCCCCAAAAATCCCCATTATACCCTCTTTAGGATTGCCTAAGCCTGCTGAACCAAGATCTAACCTCTGTTTTCCCAAACCAGCCTTCTTTCTTGAGTTTTTGAAATTTTCTGCACTTCATGGTCTTCCTTGAGAAGCTGCAGAATTAATAAACTCCAGAAAATTCTCAAACTTTTACACATCATCCCCGACCTCCTCTGAACAGTCCCTAAACTACAGAATAGAGATATTATCAGCTCTGAACTGCAGGATACCTTCCCACACCCCAAACCCTAGCCGAATCCCAGTTCACCTAGGACTTGAGTTTCAAATTTGAAATTTGAAATCCTATACATTTTAGATCTGAAATAACATTCCCAGCAGCATTATTGGCCTCTAAATTCCTTGGCCAAAACACTTAAGGCCCTTAATCGTGTGCTGGTTCTACTTTAGAAGACCCAGGATATCTAACCCTGAACCCTGGGTTGCATCATTTCTTCTGGATCCAATTGATGGAAGGTCAGAAAATCATGGGAGATAAACCTAGTCCCTTGAACTTGGTCCTGGCAGCAGTATAGCTAAAATATTCTGAAGATGGGTTCTAGTTTCAGTCTGTAGGTAATGTCATGAAACCAAACTGGGTTTATTGAAGTGCCTATGGGTAAGGATATTAATCCTAAAAGAAAAAAAGGAATGGAGGGGGAGAGTGATTGAGATCAAAACGATGTTCCAGCCTATACTGCTAGAAAAGTTGATTAAACAGGTGGTCAAAAAGAACAACCATAATAGAGGAGCAGTAGGATATGAGAGAACAAGAAAGCGAATACGTAGAAGCCCAATAAGGGAAAATAGAATTTAGGGAAACAAAGCAGGAAGAAGCCAGGAGTAGAACTGTCTTCAGCATACAAGGTTAACATAAACTAAAACTAGTTTATTTCATTCCAGTTTCCAAATTCTTCTGGTGAATGGATGGTATATTGAAGTAACGAAAGAGAAACTCCAAAAGCTGGGATGCTAGTAAGGTGGGGGTGTAAAACCCATATAAAACAAAATGAAGCAAAACAACCATCGGGTTGAGGGGGGCACGGGGGAGGCAGCTAAAGAAAATCTTAACTGGCTTCTAAAACTAAAGTGGAAATATAGAGGCTCTAGTAGTACTAAGATAATCTCTGCCCAGCCTTGCACCTGCCTTTTTTTTTCTTCATAGTTATACGATTTGTTACGATAATATCAGTTACATGTATGTGCCCAGTGCACAAGGCTGCTGCCACTATAGGACACGGAGGATCATAACGTATGCAGCCTTATCACTGCTTTCACAAGAGGTTGTTTTCATACTTGAACCTATGACCACTTGGTCACAGTAGAGCAGAATTACTGTTGCACCAAGACCCATTTGTGAGTCCCAGCGAGTTCACTCTGTTATGTTATTTTTACAAAATTTAACTGAAACCCTCATGCTTGTATGAAAGCCAACAGGATAAAAGCGTGCTGAAATGACACTAACTCACCAAGGTTAGTCTTTGGCTCCCAACATGGAAGTCCCAACATGGAAGTTCTCTTGCTTTTACTCTTAAGTTGAGTTCATTTGGGATGGAATTAAAATTTGATTACTTTTCAGTGCAGTGCAGAAGGTGTCCTAAATGACTATCTTTTCATGTTGTGGATGCCTCCTCATAGCTTCAATTTGACTCCTCACCCTTTCTTGCCTGGTTCATTACATAATAACCGTGAAAAGTAATTTTTCTTTTCTTTCTTGGGAGCAAGAAGAGGAGAAAGAGAGAAAAAGAAGGTTTTTTTTTTTGGAGAGGGAGGGGTCGAATTGGATGAGGGACCTTCGCCACCAACTTTGTTTTCTTTGTTTCTTTATTTTCCTATTCATACTGTTCTACATTGTTAGAAAACATACTGAAACTCCCCTTTATTTACTTGCAGTCCCCTTTGTATTCTATACGAGATAAGGAAGAGTCAAGATAAGGATTAATGGTATCCGAGTAAACTTGTAAATTCAGTTTCCGTGATATCAGTGTTACATCTTTCTTCTCCAGTTGTAATATCATTATCTAAATGAAAATGGTAGAATTATAAGATTGTAAAAGGACATTGTCTTTGGACTTCAGCACAGAACGCTTCCAACTTGATTGTTAATGCAAATGAATCTTCAGATTCAGTGGGACACAAAAGTGGCTATCCTTCAGGATTAATTGGAACAGTAAGTGGGAAAATGCTGTGTTATGGGGATTTCTGCCCAAGGAAGGATGAGCCCTAGGCCCTTGTTTTGCTACCTGTTGGCGTCGTCCGATTTTCTCTGGACCAGGTGTAGTGACGAACTGATGGATCAGTTGAATGGAAGAAACATGAGGAATTGCTTCTTATTGCATAGGATTGATCACAATGTGAGACCAAATGCGAAAATGATCAGAATGACCTGTTTTATAAGCAAACTCGTAGATTTGTCGAATGGAAGAGACATAAGCAAGTACTTCTCATAACACAGGATGGACTCATGAGAACAGGAGCAAAAATGATCGCAATGACCGGTTTTTATAAGCATAAAATGTTTTAAATATATACCATATGGAAGATCCTCGGGATTTAAATTATGTATACGGTAGACCCTCAAGGTTCCATAACCAATTAAAATTGTATCATGTACATGGGAATGCGTGCCAAATTAGACTTTGTTAATTTTTTTAATTAAAATTTTTGTTCCAAAAATAATCAAACCTAGCGTTGAGGGCTTTCACACATGCAGTATTTGAGAGTCAATTGTTTTAGCAGTCATTTCACAGAGTTTGCTTTGATGCCCAAAGCAAGGTAAAATTATGGTCCATTGACCATTGCATCAAAGCTCACCCCCCAAATTAGACTTCATTAAAATAAGATTGATAAATTCAATACATGTATTATCGATTCAACGATAAGAATTATCACAATGATTCCACATGACGCAATAAGATGAGCCTCTTTGATAAACTTAATCCAGGTCGGACGATCGAAATGGTTTTCCCCTAAGAGCAAATACTCAAAATGGGGCATATACTTTTTTATTTTATTTTCGAGAAAACAAACTTCTATTTATTTATAGATGAAAACCACGATTACAACCACAACTTAAGTTGTCATAAAGAAGGATCCAGGTGAGATACAAAGGTCGATTTTTGAGAGTTAGGAAGGCTTCTTGACTTAAGGCAGCCTCTTTGGCCAATGCATCAGCCGCTAAATTGGCTTATCTGGGGATATGGCTGAAAGAAATGGCATCAAAGTGGTCTGCAAGCGTTAGAATATCACGGATAATAGGGAAAACCTTCCATACTGCATCTGCTGGGTCGTGTTTCAGTGTTTCTATTAGTGCTTGGTTATTACTTTCCACTTCAATTGTTTTTACTTTAAAATCCTTTGCCTAGATTAGTGCTTGTCGCATGGCAAGAGTTTCTACAATGAAACCATCATGCGAGTTACAGCCTCTCCCAAAGCAAAATAACATGTTCCCTTGATGGTTCCTTGCTATTCCACTATATCCTGATACCAATTTCTCCTTGAAAAAGGAGCCATCAACATTGAGCTTTACTGAATTTAAATTCGGTGCTTTCCACCTGATCAAAGTGTTAACCGTGGGCTTTTAGGGATCACCTTTGACTGCTTGATGTGTGATATGGGAAAATATAACTGAACTTGGTTCAATCCTCGACTCCAGTCGGGACGAAAGGAATCGACTCGCTTCCAAGCGAGTCGGGTCCGGGAGATAGCTTGCTGAGGAAGAAAACTAACTCAGTCACAAGCACGCCCTAATTCGATACGATCGGATTAGGTTAATCAACCTAGAGACGGCTAGCAGCATTTGGCGGCTGTCACTCATCGCTATTATATGGATAACTACCATATGACGATCGTATTATCAAAGGAGTCATCTACTAGTCCAACCTAGTAGAGATTTATCACTCAACGGATCTATCTGTTAAGATCCAACGACTATCCGAAGAAGGCTCAAATACATCCAACGAAGGAGATTCGAAGGTACACTCTACATAAGACATTACCTACTCACAAGGTAGGAGGACGGATACAATCTGAATCGTATTCTCGTTATTCATTCCTTAGCTATGTGCTCTAGCAGAGCCGTTTGTGATTAAGTTCATCAACTGACTTAGCCTTTAGAGGTGGACTCCCAATCCCAGCGGTCGGGCCACATCTGACGTTCGTTTTTGCAGGTCATTCTCAGGAGATCTAAGGGTTGAGCAGATTTTGGACGCATCATTTGGCGCCGTTTGCGGGAAACGTTTAAGAAAGCCATGGTGACTAGATCATCGGCAGCAGCTGCAGTGCCAGTGGCTGTTGTGGCCCAACGAGATGCTTGCGTCCAAATTCCCGGAGTAAATAATCCAGATATTCCAGAGGGAAGTCGACCCCATGAAGTGCTGGAAGATGGTGGTCAAGGAGGTAATAATCCTCCGAATCCACTCCAGTATCAACTGGATCAACTGAAACTCCAGATGTTGGAGGTAAGTCAGGCACTTCATGTGCTAACCAAACAAGTGGTGGCACCGCAAGGGCCCGTTCATTGTGATGCAAAAAGGAGCACATTACGGCGGGAGCAACGACTGATAGATGAACAGAATGTCGGTCAAAACTTCCGGGAAGGCGATCGGTGGCGAGAAAGAGAACCTAGGAGAACGGGAGAACTTCCTAGGCGGGACGATCAGTTCGAAGGACCGCAAGGAAATACGACCGATTCAAATACAAGGTTGGGTGCAGGAGTATGAACTCACTCACCAACTATTAGACGTGTTGCTCGAGAGAATGATCGTGCTGCTCAAGAGAATGATCGTGTCGTCGGAGATCGGTCAGCACATATTGGTCAAGAATTGGCCAATATAAATCAAAAGCTCAGACAATTGGTGAGAGGGAGGATAACCGATGATATTTATTTGGTCATTCGAAAAACTCTGTTTGCCGGCCCCATAGCTGAATATCAGTTTCCTCACAATTTCCACTTGCTGACTTTTTCCACGTTCGATGGTTCTGGAGATCCCACCGCTCACATCAGTTATTATCAGCAGACTATGGCTGTTGCGGGTAATTCCGATGAAATCCTTTGCAAGGTTTTCGGTTCATCCTTGACTGGAGCAACACAAAAATGGTTTTCGAATCTCTCGTCGGGAAAGATCATAGATTTTGAAAAATTGGCGCACAAATTCATAGGGCGATTCCAAAGCGGAATCCAAATAAAAAAGACCGAAGAGACCTTGTTCACTATCAGACAAGGGAAAAGTGAATCGATTCGGGAATACCTAAAAAGATTTAACAGGGTTACAATGGAGATAGAGAATCTAGATGAGCAAGTGGCTAAAACTGCTTTGTTCACTGGACTCACTAACCGACGACTCTTGGAGTTATTACTTCAAGATATGCCTACCACTTATGCTGAGCTAGTGCAAAGATACCAAAAGTAGGCAGAGGTTACGGAGATCCTAGACGCACGCCAGGGGGATAATAAAGCCTTTACAAAAGAGCAAAAGGCTCCTGAGAACAAGCAGAAGCCAAAACAGAATGTTCGTGATCGAGTCGGGAAGCCTCACCAGGCGTGGCGCCAAAGATCTCTCGGTAAAAGTGAGTATACTCCATCAAATACTCCTCGGGCTGATATTTTAAATATTATCAAGAAACAGAATATCTTGAAGTGGCCTCCAAAGCTTCCCACCAAGCCTGGGGAGCAGGATCGAGAGAGGTATTGCCGTTTCCACAAGGATTACGGTCACTATACCAATGATTGCAGACATTTAAAGGCAGATATTGAGTGATTGATATCTCAAGGGCACTTGTTGTGAAACCCGACCCAAACCTAGCCAGGTCACCCTATCTGTTTTGGGTAAAGAAGGGTTAGTTTAATTATTGACTTTGAAGTTGGACCGTGATTTCAGTTTTGTTAATGTTGATTTTGAAGTTTGACCGTGATTTCAGTTTTACTATCTTTGAAAATCTTAGGAAGCCATGTCAGACCTTTCTCTTAGGGTTGATCCAATGTCCCAAAATGAGGGATGATGTCTTCGTGGGCCATCTTAGTAGAAGATATGGTGTTTGACCCAAAACCCATGGATATTGATGATGGTGTTTCCTTATGGAAACCTTAATTGATTTGGTATTGAACTACTCACTAGTGAAGAAGAACTCGGTTGATGGACCTAAAGCTTAGTTGGACCTGGTTTGAAGACATCCCTCCATACTAGTTAAGTAGTATGATGCGTTGAAAGAAGCCCATCCAAAAATATTGAAGTTAGGCCCATTAAATCCCTATTTTTGAACAAGCTGTCTAGGCAATGGCATTTTGGTAATTTTCTGTTTTGAAGGTTTTTAAAAGCTTTATTTCTTTTAATTTCGTGGTAAACAATCCCACTAGGTTTCTAACTCTCTATGGAACATGGAAAGGACCTTAGATCTTCCTCTTTGGCAACCAATCAATCAACAGGGTCAGTTTGGTCAGTTTGGTGAAATCCTAGTAATTCTTGGACTCTGTGTGCTATTTAAAGAGGGGGAACTCCATGTTTTTCAATCCCAATATGTTCTAAACCTTTGGAGAACGTGGGAAGAGCCGTAGATCCTCTCCTTCAAAGCCAAGGAAGACCCTCAAACATCTGTTCAGATTTCTTCATCGAGGTTGGTATTCAATTCGTTTCTTCTTTAATTCATTCTTTCTTCTCTACTTCTGATATTCTGATTATGAGAAGGTTATTACACTGCTGTAATAACCTCTTCTCTAATTCTTTTAGCCCTAGAGTGAATTCCCCAATTCACTCTATGTTCTTGAAGCCATATGGCGATGATTCTTGAATTTGATTCCACCAACGAACTTGATGATACTTTCCCTGAATTTTCTACCTATCTTTATGATTGTGGGGAAGGTCTCATACTATTACCATGACCTTCCCTTGTGTCCTCATGATTGAGGAGTTAATCCTTGTTTTTCCTTGGACCAATTGGCAACCCTTCTAGTTTCTATTAATTCATTGGATCCTCCCCAAGACTTTCTTTATTATGATTTCTTTATCTTTATTCCCTAGGGTGAATCTTTATTCTCCCTAGTCTTCCCATGGGATATTAGGATTTCTTTCCTTTGAATTTATTTACATTCTTTTCTCTCATTGGTAGACCCTTCCTAATTCCATTCTTGATTTTGAAATATTAATGAGATGTTCCTTTATCTATCTTGGGTTGTTGTTTTTGTGAGAGTTAATTATGGGTAACTCTCATGGGAGGTAACCAACTCTTTTGAGAGGTAACCATATCTGAGACCCTAATGTTCTTTTATCTGTTGGAAACTTCCCAACACCTTTTCATATTGTGCATTCTTTGTTTCTCTTTTCCTAGGGTGAATCTTGATTACCCCTAGCCTTGCCATGAGAGCCATCAGTTTTGTTCTGAATCTACGCACCGAAGAGGGGTGAATTAGTTGAAATACCTAATGAATTTCTGTGCTCAATCCGAATATATTTCCCGAAACTAGACTTCTTGATTGACTCGTAGAAGAAAACCTCATTCAATTTGACCCTGTATAGCCCTCCGAATCCCTGTTTGAACCTTGCTGTTCTGCCTTGGTCGACTGACTGGTCGAGTGGGCCACTCGACCAAGCACTCGACCAAAGGAAGGTGAAATCCGAGAAATTGTAATATTAGGGTTTTTCACTCTTATTTAAACCCTACTTCGAGTTTCTTAGTAACGGCAGCCTCCTAAACACTTTTTGAACGTGAGAAGACCTCTTCGAATCTCTCTCTGGTGATTTCGAAGATTCCTCTGCAGATCTGAAGCCTCTCTTCTCTGTTCTTACAATTCAAGGTTAGTATCTCTTCTGAATTATTAATTCTCTTTTCTTGATCTTGTTCTTGATTGAGATCAGGAAGTTGATGCTGCATCCTTGCAACCATCCCTTCGTGATCTCCTTCATTTATTTGAGATCTATGATCATCATCATGATCTCAACCCTAGCCGAAGATTTTCTTGAAACCCTAACCCTTGCTTGAGTTCTGGAAACTCTTGTTAACCTCCCATGCGAGGGAAACCTCATGGGTAATATTTCTAGTAACCTAAATTAGTTTTCCTATGATTTTCTTATTGCCTTTGGCCAATTATTTAATTTTCTTTCATTCTGTGATCTCAACCTTTTTATGGGAACCATAAGGTTGAAACCCTAATTTCTTGGGTTAGATCAAGAACCCATATTTTCCCCATGACTTGATGATTTTATCTTCCCATATGATTCTAATACATCCTAGGAAGTTCCCCTTCGAATTTCGGATCAATCCGACTTCAAACGAGGAAGTTATGGCCAAAGCAATCTGTACAATTCCGTACAGACTTGCTTGGTCGACTGGGCCAGTCTACCAAGCACTCGACCAAAGGAGTCAGTAGCTTCGTTTTTTGCCCGAATTGATTCGTTTGCTCTCTGATCTTTTAGGCATCTTTCCTAATGTTGTATCTATGATTGTTAGGAGTCTATTTGCTAAGTTTGGAGTTGCTCTCTTCGGTTTTGGATCATATTCTTCGATAATCAGGTAAGGACAATTAATTCCTTAACTACATAGATTGCTTGTTCTCTGGTTTCTACTTTGTGAAACTATGAGATTACTTACTGTTATTATAATTTAATTCTGATCTCTTACTGTGAGATCAGTAGCACTTGTTTATGTTATCTTTTTCATTTTTCATGTTATATGAATTACCTATTATTGCCTAATCTAATTTTGCTTTTACATTCTCTTGTATATGATGAACTGTTGGTTGTATATGTTATGACTGATCTGAGAATGTGTTTGCTTAAGTTTGGTTTGGGATTGGGAAGTTGTCCTTTTGACACTTCTGTCCTTGGACATCGAGGGAATAGTATGGGATGTTCTCTGAAGATGCCCATCGACGCTTTCCCGAATCAATGGATGTCATACCTAGGGTTGTCTAGCAGTGTTTGGCTAGGATATACCCCTGTTATATCAGACCCGAATCGGAAGGGTATTGAGACCGAACGACCCGTGGTAGCAATGGGGATTCGTGGGCGCTCAAGACCGGTGAAAAGATCCGTGAGAGGACATGGATCACATTGTGGATACTCGAAAGAGGCCATTTATTGGAGGGTTGCATATGGCTAGACTTGGGCTCATGGGCACTCAAGACCGGTGAAATGATCCGTGAGGGGACATGAGAGCTTCCCGTTTACCATATGTGGATAACCAATAGGGTTGATGAGTCCATAGTCAGGGACTATTAGGACTCTAGTGGAAAGGATACCGGAAAGGATCGTCAGGGACGAGGAATGGAAGTATCTGGATCTAAGTTGATGTAACTGAGTAGATGACTTGCATTGGGCTAGGCTTTTCCCTGACATGCGCCGGTACTTATGCCAAACGGTTGTGAGAGAGTGTGTTGACTTAACCCCTTACCATGGTTTGATGTGGACTTTACCCATTACCAACCGGCTGCTCAAGACCGGTGAAATGATCCGTGAGAGAATCCAAGATATCTTAAATGGTTGAGGATGTGAGCGGACTTACCCAAAGAAGTACGGTGCTATGACTTAAAGCATGTCTGCCATAGAGACCAGCATACATAGAGTTTAGATGCATACATACATTACTTGTTTCATATTGCATTGCATCTTGTTATGGTTTGCTTCCATGTTATTTATGTTGTTATGGATTAACTTGCCTTACTGAGTTTCTTTCGAAACTCATTCCTTTTTTGTACAATCTGTTGTTAGACTTCTCTACAGGTTTGGATTTCTTTGACGATCCATATGAGGAAGCGCAAGGTGAAGAAGATGAAGACTGAAGGAGAAGAAGAGCTGATTGAAGATGTGGAATAGTTTTCTCTACATTCTTCTAGACTTATCTTTTACTTTACTTGTATTAGCTTAGAGCTTTATTTAGATTTCGATCTACCTTCCGCATGTGTTTGTAGGGTATATTTCCGCTATACTCTACAGTTGTCTTTTGAATTGGTATCTTGTTATTCCGCACTCTGATATTCTATAGTGATCCTTCTGAGATCCTTTCTTGACTTTTATTATAAATTACTTGAACATTATGATTTGTTCTTGCTTTTGATTATGTTATTGTGCGAAATGGATATGATCGTTCCTAAACTTGATCTTTTGGGCTGTGGATCACACTCTCGGGTATGCCAGATAGGGTACCGGCTGGGGGGATGTGACACTTGTCCAATTTTGTCAGAGGAAGACGAGCGGAACAACGAGACACATGTAACAAAAGGGACCGCTCGATTAGTCCAGAACAATCGACGGAGGCTCCAAAATCTAAGAAAGGTAAGGAGGTGATCGATGCCACTCGGTCACGTAAAAGGCCGAATGGTGAGGGTTCGATCACCTTCGGCGAGGAAGATAAAAGAGGCGTCTGTTTACCTCATGATGATGCCATAGTCATCAAGATAGAAATTGTGTGCCGTGAAGTACATATGGTGTTAGTTGACACCAGGTCTGCTACAGACCTTTTATCTTATGCAGCTTATCAAAAGCTTAAAGTGGATGAAGACTTGATGGAGCCGTCATCCACACATCTGTATGGCTTTGCGAGATCGTCCGCAATAGCGGAAGGATAGGTACAATTGGACCTGTCAATTGGAAGCTTCCCCAAGGAGGCTACTGTTCGGGTAAACTTCTTGGTGGTTCGAGAGCTTCCGGCTTACAATGTCATCCTCAGAAGGCCATCCTTATCTAAGTTAGGTGCTATTGTTTCAACAAAGCATCTAAAAGTAAAATTCTCGACAGAGATGGGGATCGTTCAAGTCTCATCTGACCAAAGAATCTCTTGACAATGCTATGTAGCATATTTGAAGGATAAGGAGGGCCCAAGAAAGGTAACTGCGTTACCAATAGAAGTACGAGATGATCGAGACGAGGCAAAAATGTAGAGGCCCGAGTCGGTAGAAAAGTTGAACAAGTCCAGATGTATCCCGATGATGAAAAAAGAATTACTTATATCGGATCTGAGCAGCTTGAAGAATTCAAAAAGGAGTTGAAGTTTTTTCTTCAACAAAATAGCGATGTGTTTGCGTGGTCTGCTGACGACATGCTAGGAATTGATCGGCAAGTAGCAGAGCACAAACTTTGGATAGATCCAAAGGTGAAACCAGTAATTCAGAAGAGGAGAAATTTCTCCATAGAAAAGTACAAGGCCGTTCGGGGTGAGGTTGAAAAGTTGAAGAACTATGGTTTCATTGAACCTAGTGAATGCCTAATCTGGTTGGTCAACGTGGTAATGGTCAAAAAGGCGAATGGAAAGTGGAGGATGTGTACAGATTACACAGATCTCAACAAAGCTTGCCCTAAAGACTGTAACCTGTTGCCCATGATTGATCTGTTGATAGATGCAACAGCAGGATATGAAACATTAAGTTTCATGGGTGCATACTCCAGATACAACCATATCCTCATGAACAAGGAGGATGAGAAGTTTACGGCTTTCATGACTGATCGTGAAAGTTTTTATTATAAAGTCATGCCGTTTGGCCTGAAAAATGTAGGGGCTACTTATCAGAGGGCCGTCAACAAAATCTTTAAAGACTTGATCGGGAAAAACGTGGAAGCATATGTTGACGATATGCTAGTGAAAAGCACTGTGAGAACAAAGCACATTGAAGATTTAGCAGAAGTATTTTCAGTACTACGAAAATATCAAATGAAGCTGAATCTTGAAAAGTGCGCCTTCAGAGTATTGTCAGGCAAGTTTTTGGGCTTTATGGTATCACAAAGAGGTATTGAGGCTAACCCAGCCAAAATGCAAGCTTTGATTGATATGGAAGCCCCCAAGACTGTTCGGGATGTGCAATGCTTAACGGGGAGAGTAGCCGCATTAAATCGTTTCATCTCACAGTCGAGAGAAAAGTGCCTACCTTTTTTCAAAGCACTCAAAGACTTGAGGGGTAGTAAGGAGGCAAAATGGACTGAGGAGTGTCAGAAAGCTTTCGAAGATCTGAAGGAAACACTGGGAAGACCACCGCTATTGTCTCGACTCGAGAAGGGAGAAATCTTACAGCTATATTTAGCAGCATCCCCTTCGGCGGTAAGCGCAATACTCATTTGGGAAAAAGACAAAAAGCAGTGGCCAATCTATTATGTCAGCCATGTACTACTTGACGTGGAGACACGGTACTCTCAGATCAAAAAACAGGCTCTGGCTCTTATGATAGCAGCTAGAAAACTATGGCCATACTTTCAGGCTCATCCAATTGAGGTATTTACTACTTTTCCCCTTTGTAAAGTTCGTAAACCTAATTTTTCTGGAAGAATGGTAGCTTGGTCGGTCGAACTCAACGAGTTCCAAGTAAGCTTTAAGCCTCGAATGGCAATTAAAGCCCAAGCATTAGCCGATTTCGTAGTAGAGACTACTGCACCGATGGAGGAAATTGCCGAACCCACTATTCCAACCATTTGGGAGGTATACGTGGATGGTTTTAATAAGCAAGGAGCAGGAGTTGGAATTCTTCTAAAAAGTCCAGCAGGTTTTATTATTCTATATGCATTAAGATTCGCATTCGAAGCAAGTAACAATGAGGCAGAGTACGAGGTCCTAATAGCTGGACTTCGATTGTCAAAAGCATTGGCGATAGCAGATGTGACTATTTTTAGTGATTCACAGCTTATTGTCAATCAAGTACAAGGGGAGTATGGCGTTAAACAACCCCGATTACAAAAGTATCAAGAGATTGTGCAAGCATTGCAGAAAGAATTCAGGAATCTAAAAGTATGTCAGATTCCAAGAAAGGAAAATACAATGGCAGATGAGCTATCAAGATTAGCCAATGCCAAAGAAAAGAATTTAGACCCTTTGGTCTACATTGAAGAAGTAACTTTCCCAAGTTATCGGGAAAAGGAGATATCCTATATTGAAGCAGAGCGTTGCTGGATGGATCCGATTGTAGAATATTTGAGAGATGATAAACTGCCAGAAGATCCGAAAGAAGCAAGATTAATCAAGGTGCGATTAGCACGATTCATTATGCAGAACGAAAGGCTATACAGAAGATCTTATTCCAGACACCTTTTGAGATGCTTGGGTCCCGAAGGATCGGAATTAGCTCTGGCCGAAGTACATGAAGGAATTTGTGGTGCTCACATGGGCGGTCGGGCCCTGGCACACAAAATTTTGAGGCTCAGTTTATATTGGCCTAAGCTTCAACAAGCTGCTATGGAATATGTTCGTTGGTGTAGCAATTGCCAAATCCATGCTACGGTATCTAAACGCCCAGCTGAAACCTTGACTTCGATTCTAGACCCCATCCCTTTCACTATGTGAGGAATCGATATAATGGGAAAATTCACCAAGGCGTCAAGCGGAAGGGAATATCTCATAGTGGCGATTGACTACTTCACCAAATGGGTCGAGGCTAGCGCCTTGGCAACCATCACTGAAAGAAAGGTGGAGAAGTTCGTGCTCGAGTCAATCATATATCGGTTCTGGATGCCAAAAATAATCTTGACCGATCATGGCACTCAATTCGATAACCCACAATTTGAACAATTTTGATGAACTTATTTGATCGAGCATTGCATGTCGTCAGTGGCATACCCCCAAAGCAATGGCCAAGTAGAGGTTACAAACCGAACATTAGTTGAGGGAATAAAAAGAAGACTCGAAGCTGATAAAGCCTTATGGGTCGAAGAATTGCACAACGTACTGTGGGCCTATCGTACTACGGTTTGAACACCCACAAGAGAAACTCCTTTTAAACTGGCTTATGGATCTGAAGAGTTGGCACCTGTTGAGGTAATGACTGGAACACTACGGGAAAGAGAGTTCGAAGAAAAAGCAAACGAACAAGGATTGCTAGATAGCCTTGACTTGTTAGATGAAGTTCGTGCAAAAGCAATAGCACGAACTCAACATTATCAACGAAAGATAGCATCACATTATAATTCCCGAGTGAAGAAACGTCGATACATAGCAGGAGACTTGGTATTGAGAAATACCTTAACTTCAAATCCACGCCATCAGAGGAAATTGGACCCTTCATGGGAAGGCCCATATATGGTTATTAAACCGGTCGGTTCGGGAGCTTATAAGCTAAAGAACATGACAACCCAGAAAGAGTTGGATCGTTCCTGGAATGCCAGGCACCTGAAGAAATATTATCCTTGAAGAGATTATCATTTTCATTCATGATGTAACAAAATTCAACTCAATCAATACAATTCTCAGTTTTCAACATACTGTCTTTTGATTGGGGGCATCATATAACACTCAAGATCGGATCCAACGACAAAATCAAAAGGCATAGGTTTAAAACCCGTGCGGAACCTTCTACAAGGCATCGGATTAAAACCCAAGTGAGTTCCTTCTCAAACTTATTGAATTTCTCCCAAAATTCTTAAGTAAAGGCATCGGTTTTTAACTCGTGTGGGACCTTCTACAAGGCATCGGATTAAAACCCGAGTGAGTTCCTTCTCAAACTTATTGAATTTCTCAGGAAATTCTTAAGTAAAGGCATCGGTTTAAAACCCGTGTGGGACATTCTACAAGGCATCGGTTTAAAACCAAGTGAGTTCCTTCTCAAAACTTATTGAATTTCTACGGAAATCTCTAAGTAAAGGCATTGTTTTGAAACAACTAAGACCTACTGCAACAAAGACTCAAGTGATTGATAAAGTTCAAAGATGAAGTTAATTCTTTATTCCTTTAAACGACCAGAAGGGGCCAACCTTTACATCAAATATACATATGAGATAACAAATGTTGAGATACAATCTTCGTTTGGTCAAAAAGGAAGGTCATCATCGGTGATCGTCAAGAATTCAAACAAGATCGAAGCATCTTTGTCAGAAGCAACACAGATTCAAAAAGAAGAAGAAGAATAGAGTCGGGAAAACATATGTTATCATTTGTTTATTTCCCTCGGGGATTGCGAAGCATTCTGAGAAAACAAAATCCTCCGCAATTCCATACTCTTTATCCAGCTTTTCTGGAAGAAGCCTGATCTTTGATCAAACTCGCATTCAAGGCAAGCTCTTCATAGCTGAATCCTCTAAGAGGAGACAGAGGAGGAGAGTCGTCAAGATGATGCATTATATCCGGATCTGGAGGTGGAAGGTCCATCACATCCTTGACCCAGGCAGGAAGAGGAAGTCCCAGCTTTGCAAACACTTCAGGATAATAATTGGCGCGGTGGGGAGTCGTGTTGAAATAACGATTTCTCCTTAGTATCGATTCCCATACCTCGTTCTCACCATCCCGGTATGCTTGCAAGTTATAAGCGTTCAGCATGTCAACAAAAGGCTTACTCTGCAAATATTTGAAGATGCAAGCCTTGCGAACATCAGTTGAAAGGGACTCGGGCAAAAGGATAACAGCTTGCCTTTGGGACGTTGACACAGCTCCAGACCCTTTCGTCCCTGCTGAAAGTTTTCCTACTTCCCACTCCAGCTGCCGGATCTTCTCCCTGGCACCATCCAAATCCAAACGAAGACGCTCGTTCTCGGAATTCTTCTCTCGGGCAATCTCCCAAGCTTGGTTTCCAAGATGAGCAATCTCGGCATCTTTGTCTTTGGATTCTTCCTGAAGCCTGGAAAGCTCATCACTCAGTCTACTGAGTCTAAAGGCTGCCTCCACTTGGTTGTGGAAGTTACCAGTAAGACTCCTGCAACAACTTAAGAGTTAGTCAAGAGCAAAAGAAAAAAACTTCAGAACAAAAGGTAATGAAGAGAAACTTACATCACCAGTGATTTCATAAGTTCCCTATCTGGGACCATAGAGAGGGTTCTGCTCTCAGTAGGCATTTGAACAGCAGTGCACCATTCTAGCGCCTTGTCAAAATTGCCTGTCACCAAGTCAGAACTCTTCAACGACCAGGAAGGATGGAACACATCATCGGCCAGCCGAGGGCGCTTCCTAGTGGCAAAATCCTTGGCCTCCTGGAGAACCTCCTTGGAAGGATTGGAGGAGGATGCCAAACTAGCACTAGAGTTGGGTTTGGAGGTCCGAACGATGACTGCGGGGACCACATCTTCCTTAGAAGCCCGAAGGGTCTTCATAATGGAAGAGGACTCCAACGTAGTGCCAGCAGGGGTTTGAGTAGTGCGAGCAACGACGGAGGGAGTCACATCCCCCTTAGGAGACTGAACGGTCTCTCTAGGCAAAGGAGGCGTGGGAGAAGTACCAGCAGAAACTGTGGGAATCTGTTCTGAAGATCCACCAACAACAATCTCCCCACGTTTAGAAGATTCACCAAAAATAGTCATTTCAGAGGGAACAACCTTCGTCAGCACTGGAGCAGTCTTCTTGCAAGATTTTGCCCTAAGATTATCCAAGTTAATTCTTGGAGGCACTACAAATGAAAGCAATCATCATCAATACGAGAAATCCAACAAAATATAGCAGAAAAAGGAAAACCCTAGATTTCTGTCAAACAGATGAAGCAGCGAATACCCAGCGGGGAACTTCCGTAATGAGCAAACCCCAAGTATGAATACTGTGGAGATTACTCAGGGAGAGAAAGAAGTTTGTGATAAAACTGAATAACAAGTGAGAAAACTTACTTGTTTAGGTTCTGATAGAAGATATTGTTGGAGGACAAAAGTACAGAGACAGCAAAGGAAGACAAAATACTAATTTGCAAATCTAGCAGACAAGGATAGCTTGTGGATAGCGAAGATAGAAATGAAGCCCCCTTGAGGAACTTAAATAGCCTCAAGGAGTGATGCGATGGTTGAAGGCCCAAAGTTAATCAAGGGATAGCATGGAAGAGACGCTTCAAATTCCGAAAAATGCAGGATCAATGGTAAAGATAACGGCGCTTCAAATGCGAAACTTGATGGCTGACCTAGGTTTCCACGTGGAACAATGTGCTCCTGATACGAGGATACTACCAAATACCAACCGTCTCACCAGTATTAAAAAAGAGAGTATTTCCAATTCCTAGGGAAAAGCAACTTGTACGCGAATACAAGGAAACATTTGAGCTTCGTCATAAAGAAGGAGCAGTTGGGAGATAAGGTTCAAGTGTCACAAAAGGTTCGGAATAATCAAATTGACCGAACGCATCTCTCTGATGTCCTGAGCGTCATCTTCAATTAAGGTACAAGTTAATCGACATGATAACTTATCTCATTCTTAAATATCTCTTACGTGAGGGAATATACAATTCCTTGGGTACGATATGAGAAAGTATTGTGGCAATCACTGGAAGAGTTCAAGAAAAAGGAGGCATTGTTCTAGAAGATAGCTTCCTATTGGTTTTTACATTCTCGGCCGAAGGATCGTTGTCTGAGGCAGGCTTTTGAGTTTCTTCGGAAAGAGGCGGCGAATCAACAAGATACTTCTCGATGTCTGGATCTGCTAGATAAGGATCCTCTTCTTTCAAAACCCAATCGGGGAAAGGCAGCTCAAGCTTCTCGAAGATTTCCTTATGACACACGCTACGAAAGGGAGTTGTGTCAAAGGTAGGGTTAGATTCAAGAATCTTTTTCCAAACATCATTCTGCCCCTCTCGATAAGCTTGAAGGTTGAAGGAGCCCATCAGATCAGTGAAGGGAACGCTGTTCATATACTTCCGAATGCAGTCCCTCCGAAGATCTTGTGAAAGATGTTCGGGCTTGCTAGGAACTTCCATCTTCTTTAGGCGTTCGTTCTCCAGGGCCTTAAGCTCGAGGCTCTCACCGAGTGTGGTAGCCTCATTTTTCTGCTTCTTGGCTTCGCGCTCAGCAGCAGCAGCACGATTGATCGACAAGTCTAGTTCTTTCCTCAAAGAACTCATGGCCTCGTCATTCTCCTCCTTTAACACTTCAGCTGCTTTCTTCAGTTGGTCTACTTCAGAATTGGCCTTTGCCAAATTCTCTTCACAGGTCTGCAGCAAGGAGCCGCTATGACCAACTAGGCTCAATGCCTCCATGTGTTGATAGAAGCTTAACACAGCATTCTTGAAAGGCAGGAAAATTATCAAAGATCCTAGAAGAGATTACAAAGCAAATAGTGAAAACCTCAAGAATCTTTATACCTTGTGGAAAGACGAACGAGAACATAGTCTTGCAGGGTTTCAAAGGCCTGACGGTCAGCAGGCATAAGGCCGAGAGAGCTCCACTCGACAGCCTTCTCGGGATTCTACGTGACTCGGTCTGTCCGCGTCAAAGACCACTGCGGGACGAAGATCTCCTCAGAATCCTTATTATTCTTGGATTTCTTCGGGGCAAAAGCATCGACCGAGTCATGCTTCCTTTTGGTTCGGACGGGAGAGGGAATTTTGACCTCTTCCACCATCGGTTTCTTCCCTCTCCCCGAAGCCTCAACCACTGCCTTCAGGTTTCTAATACCCTTGTAAGAAAGGTCTAGAGGTGGCACAGAGGCCACCTGTGCTGCAGTCAATGCTCGATGAGGCCGTTGCTCTGCAGTCACAACGGCCTTGGCAGCCTTCGCCAGAAGGTTGTCTGGATTCATTCTTGGAGGCACTACAAAGAAAGACGAAAGTCAGAAATTTGAAAAAGTTCACAGTACATTCAAGAAAGCGAAGCGTGGTAGTTAGAAAGCTCACGTTGAGCCAGCCCCCAATATTAAAGAATGGAGTTGTATTTCATCTCATGCCCATGTATCTCTTGATACCATGGAATTGACTTGATCTTCCTGACAGCAGCTCTGTCTTCTTTGGATAGTTGAGGGACCCAGTTGCCCTCAGAGTAAGAAGTATACAGTTTCCAGGTGGTCGAGAAGTTAAGATCTGATTGAGGCGCTCGGCATAAAAAATACCGCTTGCGCCACCCTTTGTGATTGGAAGGGCAGGTTCCCTTGGCAAGAATGTTGCCCGACCAGTCAAGCTCAACTTTGTTGCACTTGGAAAGCACAACCCAGCCTAGGAGGATGGGAAAGAGAAAGAACATGAAAATGTACAAAAAGAGGAAGAGAAGGTATGATGCCGAGTTCAAAACATAAACCCAAGAAGCCGACGATGAGACGCCAGCTATTGGGAAGAAGCATTCCGGGACAAATGTCCCAATGATTTAGAATAGCAGAAAACGAAGTATTGAAGAAGGGAAAGCGAACTCCGCTTTCCAGAGTATCTATATACAGGGAAAATTCGCCAGGAAGGATCGAATCAACCCTCTCATCAAAAGTGGGAGCCCTAAGTTGGTACGAGGAAGGAAAGTCAAAACGTTGGACGGCTAAAGGAAGGTTTTCCTCAGTAAAGGAGGAGGCAATAGAGCCAGGTCCATCAGTGGACTTGATAGGTTGTTTGGACTGCCCAGAGGATTCAGCAGTCGCCTTCGGAGTCTTGGATGGTCCAGACTCAGGAAGGGTAGAAGAAACCTCAGTATTTTCTTCTGCTT
Organism: Hakea prostrata; assembly: GCF_041222555.1. NCBI lineage: Eukaryota > Viridiplantae > Streptophyta > Magnoliopsida > Proteales > Proteaceae > Hakea > Hakea prostrata. The sequence goes on from NC_142605.1 coordinate 16,749,389, forward strand.
TTCTTTGTTGGCTAACTTCTGTGAAGTCACACCAGAGACAGTTAGGGTTTTCTTCTCACTATCCGACTGTTCAGAGGGGACAGAGGCAAAGGCCTCATCACCAATATCGCCTTTACCAGTGTTAAGTTCAGGAGGAATTTCAGAAGAAACCCTACCGCCCTCCATTACTAAAAAGTCTGATTGTTGTTTCTAGAGAAAAAAGAAACCTAGAGACAAAAGTAAACTTTGCAAAGGAGTCAGTAGACTTACTGAATCATTGAAGCAGAATGCTCGAGAGCAAGAAGATCGTGAGGGTGCGAAGAAGACGATGAGGTTTCAAAATTCAAGACAAAGAGAATGAAACCTACAAAGACAACGAACCACTTTTAAGCACTTGCATGAGTGTTCGAGGACGTGTATGATCGAGATGGATTCAACATCAACGGTCGAGATTTGGAGATGGTTCGAAAGTTTGAACTCACGAATCAAAAACAGGCATTCAGAAACCATCATTTCAATTTCGTGAGCAACAATAGTTTCAGCTACAAAGGACGCGTGGCGTCACCCCCACAGAAAGTGAGAATACTCACAATGCTCGAGGAAAAAGCGATACAGCCACATTAAATGTGATATGACATTCAATGGGTTGGGGATTATGCAAAACTATTGTTCGATGGAGAACCCAGTTAAAAACCAAGCCCTCGGGATCATCCGAACGCTTGGTCTGGGGGGCTGGTGATATGGAGAAAATATAACCGAACCTGGTTCAAACTTGGTTCAATCCTCGACTCCAGTTGGGACGAAAGGAATCGACTCGCTTCCGAGCGAGCCGGGTCCAGGAGATAGCTTGTTGAGGAAGAAAACTAACTCAGTCACAAGCACACCCTAATCCGATACGAGCGGATTAGGTTAATCAACCTAGAGACGGCTAGCAGCATTTGGCGGCTGTCACTCATCGCTATTATATGGATAACTACCATATAACGATCGTATTATCAAAGGAGTCATCTACTAGTCCAACCTAGTAGAGATCTATCACTCAACGGATCTATCTGTTAAGATCCAACGACTATCCGAAGAAGGCTCAAATACATCCAATGAAGGAGATTCGAAGGTACACTCTACATAAGACATCACCTACTCACAAGGTAGGAGGACGGATACAATCTGAATCGTATTCTCGTTATTCATTCCTTAGCTCTGTGCTCTAGCAGAGTCGTTTGTGATTAAGTTCATCAACTGACTTAGTGTCACATCCACCCAGCCGGTATCCTATCTGGCATACCCGGGATGTGATCCACAGCCCGAAGATCTAGATCAAGCGGCCATGCCTCCCACATACACGATAACATAATCATGAACAATATAATCAATGTTTAAAGTAAGCAATAAACAGATCAAATGAATAAGAAAAGATAATCAATCAGAGTGCGGAAATATCAAGTATCAACTTCTCATAGAAATAATCTCAAAGAGAAAGAGTGATCAGGAGTCACTCCTTCAACAATAGCGGAAAAGTGGTTAATTAAACTTAATTACAATCTGTGACAAGAGTAATCCATAAGAGTTAGAGATAAAATATCCAAGTGATTATAGTCATCCAGGGAAATGGGGCCTACGCAAAGGTTTCTTCTATCCTAATGATTTCTTCTTCATAAATGTGGATGAAGTGAACCCAACGCGGCCGCTCCCTCACCATGGTGGGGCTATCCTGGTACGAACCATAATCCTCCTCGGCACAACAATCCTGACTCACAACGTAGCCATCACCCGAAGGGTAGTATGCGGGATCATAGCTCAGGTCGTAGAGTCCGCCATCAGAGTCTTCTATACCTGCAGGATAATCTAACAAATTGCAAGAAAGGAATGAGTTCAAAAGAACTCAGCAAGGCAAGTCGTTTCATAATACACAATTCATTCGATACAAGTCACAATATGATGCAATATGATATGAGACAATGATGATATATGATTCTAACCTTAAGTATGCTAGTCTCTAAGGTAGACATGCTTTAAGCCACAACACCAACCTTCTTTGGGTCGTCTGTCATTCCCCCTCAATCATATAGATATCTTAGGTCTACCGTGGTAATTGGGTAAAGTCCTCATCAAACCATGGTTGGGGATTTAGTCACCACTCTCTCACATCACCATTGGTATAAGTATTGGCGCATGTCACGGCGAAGCCTAGCCCAATGCAAGTCATCTACTCAGTCGTATCATGTCAGATCCGGATACTTTACCTATGGCACCGACCAACTCGGTTCCGTATCCTTCACACTAGAGTTAGCGTATCCTATGGCACCGACCAACTCAGACTACGGACTCATCAACCCTATTGGTCATCCACAAACGGTAAACAGGAAGCTCTCACGTCCTCTCACAGGTTGGTTACCGGTCTTGAGCGCCCGTGAGCCCAGGTCTATCCATTTGCAACCTGATACGGAGAGATTATGATCAGACCGGGTTCATACCTGGTCCGACCCTCGACCCCCGTCGAGATGGAGAGAACCGACTCGCTCCCGAGCGAACCGGATCCAGAAGATGGCTTGCTGAAGAAGAAATCTTATTCGGCTGCAAGCGTGCCCTAATCCTACTTATGGATTAGGGTAATCACTCTAATGATGGCAGACTCGAATTGACGGCTGCGGATAATCATTATCGAAGGGATAATCATCACATAACCTAAAGGTTATCTCAGGAGTCCTCTACTAGTCCAAACTAGTAGAAGTCTATTGCTCAACGGATCTAACTGTTAAGATCCAACGACTACCCGAAGAAGGCTCAAGTGCATCCAACGAAGGAGATTCGAAGGTACACTCTATATAAACCTCACTACCATACAAGGTGAGGGGATCGAAAAGAATACTATCTGAGACTCAGGTTCAGATACATACTGATAGACCTAAACTATCGGCGATCCGCTATCTAGATCACCTTTCCCGTTCTTCATTCCTTAGCTACGTGCTTCTAGCAGAGCCGTTTGTGATTAAGTTCATCAACTGACTTAGCCTTTGGAGGTGGACTCCCGACCCCAGCGGTCGGACCACATCTGACGCTTTCGTTTTGCAGGTCATCACGAGGAAATCTAAGGGCTGAGCAGATTTTGGACGCATCAATTGGTGCCGTCTGTGGGAAACAACTTGAAAAGCCATGGTGACTAGATCAGCAGCCGCTGCACAACGCAATTCCGGTGTTCAGATCCCTGGAGCGAATAATCCAGATATTCCCTAGGAAAGCCAAAATCCTATCGAGGTAGATGGTGGCCAGGGAGGACGTAATCCTCCTCCTAATACACTCCAAGATCAATTGGATCAGGTAAAGATTCAACTCTTGGAGGTGAGCCAAGCACTCCGCATGCTCACCAGACGAGTGGTTTTACCACAAGAACCTGATCAGCGCGATTCAGGGAGACGTGCATTGCCACGCGACCAGAGATTGGCTGAAGACCGGAATATCGGTTAGAATTTTCGTGAAGGAGACCGAGGACTTAGGAGGATTGATGATCAACCTAGGCGAGACGATCGGTTCGACAGACCGCAAGAGAGTACAACTGATTCAAATACAAGGTTGGATACAGGGGTAAGAACTCACTCACCCACTATCAGAAGAACCGTTCGTGATGATCGAGCACTTCGCGATGAGCGGAATGCTCGGGAAGGACGGGCTGTTCGTGATGATCGAGTAGCACGGGATGATCGTGTTAATCGAGGTCGTGATCATATTGCTGAAGATCACCCGACCCAGATTGGTCAGGAATTGGCCAACATCAATGAGAAATTAGGGCAGTTGGCTAAGGGAAGAATAACTGAGGATATTTACTCAGTCATTCGGAAGACTCCCTTTGCCGAGCCAATTGCGGGATATCAGTTTCCCCGTAACTTCCATTTGCCTACCTTTTCAACATTCGATGGCTCCGGAGATCCAACAGCTCACATCGGCTATTACCAACAGACCATGGCAGTTTCAGGTAATTCTGATGAAATTTTATGCAGGGTTTTTGGTTCATCTCTCACTGGAGCAGCACAAAAGTGGTTTTCGAACCTCCCCTCTGGAAGGATCGTAAACTTTGACGAATTGGCGCGCCAATTCATAGGGCGATTCCAGAGTGGAATATAGGTCAAGAAAACGGAAGAAACCTTGTTTACTGTCAAACAAGGAAAGAACGAATCAATCAGAGAGTTTCTGAAAAGATTCAACAAAGTGACGATGGAGATAGAAAATTGGGATGAGCAAGTAGCCAAAACTGCTCTATTTATGGGACTCACTAATTGGAAACTCCTGGAGTTATTACTACAGGATATGCCTGCGACTTATGCTGAGTTGGTACAGAGATGCCAGAAGCAGGTTGAAGTCATGGAGATTCTAGATGCGGGCCAAGGAGATAATAAAGTCTCCAATAAGGAACAGAAGGCTCCTGAGCAGAAGCATTAGCCAAAGAAAAATGTCCGTGATCGGGTTGGAAAATCTCAGGCTTGGCGCCAAAGGTCCCCCGGTAAAAGTGAGTACACTCCATTGAATGTTCCTCGGGCTGATATTTTAAATATCCTCAAAAGAAAAAATATTTTAAAGTGACCGCCTAAAATTCTTTTGAAACCCGGAGAGCAGCAGGATCGAGAAAAGTATTGCCGATTCCACAAGGACTATGGTCATTATACTAATGACTGTCGTCATCTGAAAGCAGATATTGAGAGATTAATATCTCAGGGACATTTGTCCAGTTTCGTTAGCAGAAGAAGGGAGGAGCCACGTGAGCCATGTGCGGCTGCTCCTAAAAGGGATCGTTCGGTTAGTTCGGAACGATCAAGGGAGGCCCCGAAGTCTAAGAAGGGCAAGGAGGTGATTGAAGCTACTCGGTCACCAATCCTTACCATCTTCGGGGGACCAGAGCCCGAATCACTCCGGAGTCTGAAAACAAAATCCAAATTTGTTGGAACCGGAGAGACGCAGAAGCGAAAGAAGCTGAATGGTGAAGATTCTATCACCTTTAGCGAGGAGGACGAAAGAGATGTTTGTTTACCTCATGATGATGCTATAGTCATCAAGGTAGAGATTGCACGTCGGGAAGTGCATAGAGTTTTGATTGATACAGGGTTTGCAGCTGACCTAATTTCTTACGAAGTGTATCAAAAATTGAAGGTGGATTAGGACTTGATGAAACCTTCATCCACACATCTATATGGTTTTGCAGGGTCATCTGCAGTGGTGGAAGGATCGGTCCAGTTGGATTTATCTATTGGAAGTTTTCCTAAGGAAACAACCGTCCGAATCAATTTTTTGGTGGTTCGGGAACTGCCAGCTTATAATATGATCCTCGGGCGACCATCTTTATCCAAGATAGGTGCTATTGTTTCGACAAAGCACCTGAAGATAAAATTCCCGACTGATATGGGAATTGGTCAAGTCTCCTCTGACCAGAAGATCTCTCGGCAGTGTTACGTTGCCTATTTAAAAGACAAGGAGGGCCCGAGGAAGGTAACTGCCCTGTCTATAGAAGTTCGAGACGATCGGGAAGAGACAGAGATGCAAAGACCCGAACCAGTGGAGAAGTTGGAACAAATCCAGTTGTGTACCGAGGATGAGAAAAAGATTACTTATATCGGGTCTGAATAGCTGGAAGAATTTAAAGATGAGTTGAAGTTATTTCTTCAACAGAATAAATATGTATTTGCATGGTCTGCTGAGGACATGCCAGGAATCGATCGGGCCATTGCAGAGCACAAACTCTGGATAGATCCTAAGGCGAAACCAAGGATACGAGAAAGAAGAAATTTCTCCATTGAAAAATATGAAACCGTTCGAAGCGAAGTTGAAAAACTTAAGAATTCTGGTTTCATAGAACCAATTGAATGCCCAACTTGGTTGGCCAACGTGGTAATGGTAAAAAAGGCGAATGGAAAGTGGAGGATGTGTACAGACTACACAGATCTTAATAAGGCTTGCCCAAAAGATTGCTACCCGTTGCCTCGGACTGACCTCTTGATAGATGCGATTGCAGGATATGAAACTTTAAGTTTCATGGATGCCTACTCAGGGTATAATTAGATCCTTATGAATAAGGAGGATGAGAAGTATACGGCTTTCATGACTGATCGTGAAAGCTATTATTACAAGGTCATGCCTTTTGGCCTGAAGAATGCAGGAGCAACATATCAGAGGGCCGTCAACAAGATTTTCAAAGAGCTGATAGGAAAGAATGTTGAAGCTTATGTTGACGACATGCTAGTGAAAAGCTTTACAAAAGCAAATCATATTGCAGATTTGAATGAGGTATTCTCAGTACTGCGGAAATATCAAATGAAGCTAAACCCAGAAAAGTGTGCCTTTGGAGTCTCCTCGGGCAAATTTTTGGGCTTCATGGTATCACAGAGGGGAATTGAGGCTAATCCTGCCAAAATACAAGCTCTGATTGATATGGAGGCTCCCAAAACTGTTCGTGATGTGCAATGTTTAACAGGGAGAGTTGCTGCTTTAAATCGATTCATCTCCAAGTCTGGAGAAAAATGTTTGCCTTTCTTCAAGGCACTTAAAGACCTGAAGGGCAGTAAGGAAGCAAAATGGAATGAAGAGTGCCAGAAAGCTTTCGAGGAGTTAAAAGAAGCACTTGGACAACCACCGATCCTGTCCAGACCAGAGAAAGGGGAAATATTACAGCTATATCTAGCGACGTCCCTTTCAGCGGTCAGTGCAGTACTTGTTCGTGAAAAAGATAAAAAACAGTGGCCGATTTACTATGTAAGCCACGTGTTGCTAGATGCGGAGACAAGATATTCACAGATTGAGAAGCAGGCTCTGGCTCTCATGATGGCCGCCAGGAAGCTAAGGCCATATTTTCGGGCTCATCCAATTGAGGTATTTACAACTTTTCCTCTTAGTAAAGTTCTTAACAAACCTGATTTGTCTGGAAGGATGGTGTCCTGGTCGGTTGAACTCAGCGAGTTCCAAGTGAGCTTTAGGCCCAGAACTGCAATCAAGGCTCAGGCATTAGCCGATTTTGTAGTAGAAACTACTGCACCGGTGGAACCCACCATCGAGGATCCCATTATACCAACCACTTGGGAGGTATATGTGGATGGTTCGAGTAATAAAGATGGAGTAGGAGCTGGAATTCTATTAAAAAGTCCAGCAGGATTTATTATTCGATATGCTTTGAGATTTGCATTTGAAGCAAGTAATAACGAAGCAGAATATGAGGCTTTGATAGCAGGACTTCGGTTGTCAAAAGCATTATCTATTGTAGATGTTACTATTTATAGTGACTCTCAACTTATAGTCAACCAAGTCCAGCGGGAGTATGGTATTAAAGAACCACGCTTGCAGAAATATCAAGAGATAGTGCAGGCATTTCAAAACCAATTTCGGAATTTGAAGATATCTCAGATTTCGAGGAATGAAAATTAAGTGGTAGATGAGCTATCCCGACTAGCCAATGCCAAAGAAAAGAATCTAGACCCTTCGTGTCACATCCTCCCAGCCGGTACCCTATCTGGCATACCCGAGAGTGTGATCCACAGCCCGAAGATCAGGTATCGAGTAATCAACCTCCCACATAAACAATAACATAATCATGAACAATAATAATAAAAGTGCGGAAGATAAACCATAGATCCAAATAAGGAAAGAATGAATCATATATATAAATCAGAGTACTAGATATAGTCAGAGTGTCTAAATCAGATAAGTAAAGTGAGGCAAAATCCCACTCTACAACCAGCGGAAAAGTAGTTCTAAAAGAGAATAAGCAAGATTGAATCTAATCCCAGTAGCAGGTACAATGGGTAACTAAATTGTTCTCAACTTTATAGACAACATCCCTATAAGTATAAATCTCATAAACAGCACAAGGGCGCTTCCACTCAATGGTCGGACTAAGCATCGTACGGAGCATAACCACTCGCGGGATCTTCAGTGTAATTGTTGTAACCGCAATCACCTTCCTGGAGATATGCCTCTTCTCCTTGCGCTTCTTCATAGGGGCCGTCATAATATTCAGTACCTGTAGAATAGTGTAACAAACATTGTACAATAAAGGAATGAGTTTCAAAGAAACTCAGTAAAGCAGTTAAATCCATAATAACATAAATAGCAGGATTTCAGAACAAACATAAATGCAATATGGTATGAGACAAACAATGAATGAATGAATCTAACTCTACATATGCTGGTCTCTATTGGCAGACATGCTTTAAGTCATAGCATCGTACTTCTTTAGGAAGGTCTCAATCACTCATCATCAGTTGGTAATGGGTCCGGCATCCCTCGGGACATTCCATGGCTGGGGGTTAAGTCACCTCTCTCTCACATCACCATTGGTCTAAGTACCGGCGCATGTCAGGGTAAAGCCTAGCCAAATGCAAGTCTTCTACTTAGTTACATCAAGTCAGATCCAGATACGTCCATTCCTCGTCCCTGACGATCCTTTATGGTATCCTTCACACTAGAGTCCTCATAGTCCCTGACTACGGACTCATCAACCGTACTGGTCATCCACATATGGTAAACGGGAAGCTCTCACGTCCTCTCACGGGTTGGTTACCGGTCTTGAGCGCCCGTGAGCCCAAGTCTATCCATATGCAACCCTACCAATAAATGGCCCCCACAATGTGATTCCTGTCCTCTCACGGGTTGGTTACCGGTCTTGAGCGCCCATGAATCCCCATTGCTACCACGGGTCATTCGGTCTCAATACCCCTCCGATTAGGGTCTGACATAACGGGACATCCTAGCCAAACACTACTAGACAGTCCTAGATATGTCATCCAACAGTTTAGGAAGGTGTCCAGAGGGCATCTCCGGAAACATCCCATAATATTCCCGTAGTAGTCCAAGGACAGAAGTGTCAAAAGGACACCTCTCCTTTCCAAACCATACTTAATCATACACAAGCATCAATTCATAACATCACATATATGGTAACATCATATATGGAAAGAAATCAATAATTACAATCACTTTGTATATAATTGGTAAGTAAATCATACATGAGTCAATTCAATATGAATAAGTAATGCTACTGATATCAAGACAGTACCACAGTAGTATAACATTATAAGAATCTAATTAAAGAAATAACTTAACAAGATTCAAATATAGAAACTAAGATATGCAATTGATGTTGTTAAAGAAGTAACCATCCTTACCTTTTATAACTCGCAAAGGAATCCTAAGAAATCAAGTAAGATCTTGGCAAACTTGAGAAGAAGGTCCTAAACAAGTGTATACAACATATTAGGAAAGATCCCTAACAGAAAAGATACCAAAACATCCAACACAGACAAATTCTGGAGTTGCTGTATTCATTGGTCGAGTGGATTGGTCGACTGGTCCAGTCGACCAATCAGTCGACCAATGCAGACATGAGCCTATAAAATCAGAGTTTTGAGATATAAAATCCGAATTTGGTGGTTCAAAAGGATACTAATCAAAGGGTAAACTACATCAGTAGTATCCTAACATATAGGGGACCTCAAAACACTAATCGAATCAAGCCATCAAGATCCAAATTAGGAAACAAAAAGTTACCATAATTAGATCAATCATGGTTCTTGAAGAATTCAAGATAGAAATCAAAGACAAGAACAATAGGAGAATGAATCATTGATTCAGGTAAAGGTATCATGAAAAGCATACTTAGATCTTCAAGAAAATAGGCCTAAGAGCATAAATCTAAATAAGGAAACAAAACCTACCATATATGTAACTATCATGATTCATGAAGAAAACATGGTATGGTAGAAGAGAAACAACTAGAGGTTGATAGATCATGGATCATGAAAAGAAAACACAGCAATTGACTACTAACATGATCAATATAGAAGATCCAAGGAGATCAGAATTCAAATCAAAAGATAAACACAAACTAGATCATTGTTTGATCATGATTCCTTCAAAAGCTTGCAATGATCATGGTTAAGATCATTGTTTTAGCCATTAATCCTTAGGATGATCATGAGAGACAAGTCCAGAGATGTTTGCAACAGAGAATGCAGCATCTCCTCTACTGTCTCAACTCAAAAAGGAAAGAAAAACAGAGATGGAGGAGAAGAAGAGAGTGTAGACATACCTTTGATGCAAAAGGAAGAGTTTTGACGAAGATCCGTCAAGAAAATCACCAAGGATGCAAGGGAGATGACTTGCAGAGGTCTTTGGTTCGTTCCAAAGAGTTTGGAGGCAGCAAATACGAAGTAGACTCGAGATTGGACTTAAATAGAGCAAGCAAGACTTAATTGCCAAAGACAACACCCATTGGTCGAGTGGATTGGTCGACTGGTCCAGTTGACCAATCAGTCGACCAATGCAGACAGCAATTCCAAAACAGGGAATTGAAGACCCAGATCAAATCCAATCCTAAAGGGGTTTTGCACACATATCAAGTGACTTACCTAATAGGTAGAAATGCCTTCAAACCATGATAGAGAGCACTCCAAGTCCATCAACTAATCCGATCTTCATCAAGATTCAGTTTCCATAAATAGAACTTCATCATCAACTCTCATGGATTCAAAGCGAGACAACAAGTCCTCCACTCGGATGGCCCAAAGCTAACTTCTTACTTTACTTCGGGTCACTGGACCTACAAATAACAAGGTTTCCAGGTCAAGGTTAGGGCTGGGTTTTACACTTCGGTCTATATTGAAGAGATAACTTTTCCAAGTTATCATGAGAAAGAAATTTCTTATATTGAAGCAGAACGTTGCTGGATGGATCCGATAATCGAGTATCTAAGGGATGACAAATTACCTGAGGATCCAATAGAGGCAAGGTTGATCAAGATTCGATCAGCTAGATTTGTCATTCAGAATGGGAGACTATACAAAAGATCTTATTCTGGACCCCTTATGAGATGTATAGGCCCCGAAGGAGCAAAATCAGCTTTGCTTGAGGTTCATGAAGGAATTTGTGGAGCTCACATGGGTGGACGGGCCCTGGCTCACAAAATTCTGAGACTTGGGTTATATTGGCCTAAGGTCCAAGAGGCTGCTATGGAATATGTTCGTCGATGTGGTAACTGTCACATCCTCCCAGCCGGTACCCTATCTGGCATACCCGAGAGTGTGATCCACAGCCCGAAGATCAGGTATCGAGTAATCAACCTCCCACATAAACAATAACATAATCATGAACAATAATAATAAAAGTGCGGAAGATAAACCATAGATCCAAATAAGGAAAGAATGAATCATATATATATATAAGAGTACTAGATATAGTCAGAGTGTCTAAATCAGATAAGTAAAGTGAGGCAAAATCCCACTCTACAACCCTCGGAAAAGTAGTTCTAAAAGAGAATAAGCAAGACAGAATCTAATCCCAGTAGCAGGTACAATGGGTAACTAAATTGTTCTCAACTTTATAGACAACATCCCTATAAGTATAAATCTCATAAACAGCACAAGGGCGCTTCCACTCAATGGTCGGACTAAGCATCGTACGGAGCATAACCACTCGCGGGATCTTCAGTGTAATTGTTGTAACCGCAATCACCTTCCTGGAGATATGCCTCTTCTCCTTGTGCTTCTTCATAGGGGCCGTCATAATATTCAGTACCTGTAGAATAGTCTAACAAACATTGTACAATAAAGGAATGAGTTTCAAAGAAAATCAGTAAGGCAGTTAAATCCATAATAACATAAATGGCAGGATTTCAGAACAAACAATAATGCAATATGGTATGAAACAAACAATGAATGAATGAATCTAACTCTACATATGCTGGTCTCTATTGGCAGACATGCTTTAAGTCATAGCACCGTACTTCTTTAGGAAGGTCTCAATCACTCATCATCAGTTGGTAATGGGTCCGGCATCCCTCGGGACATTCCATGGCTGGGGGTATAGGTCACCACTCTCTCACATCACCATTGGTCTAAGTACCGGCGCATGTCAGGGTAAAACCTAGCCAAATGCAAGTCTTCTACTTAGTTACATCAAGTCAGATCCAGATACGTCCATTCCTCGTCCCTGACGATCCTTTATGGTATCCTTCACACTAGAGTCCTCATAGTCCCTGACTACGGACTCATCAACCCTACTGGTCATCCACATATGGTAAACGGGAAGCTCTCACATCCTCTCACGGGTTGGTTACCGATCTTAAGCGCCCGTGAGCCCAAGTCTATCCATATGCAACCCTACCAATAAATGGCCCCCACAATGTGATTCCTGTCCTCTCACGGGTTGGTTACCGGTCTTGAGCGCCCATGAATTCCCATTGCTACCACGGGTCGTTCGGTCTCAATACCCCTCCGATTAGGGTCTGACATAATGGGACATCCTAGCCAAACACTATTAGACAGTCCTAGATATGTCATCCAACAGTTTAGGAAGGTGTCCAAAGGGCATCTCCGGAAACATCCCATAATATTCCCGTAGTAGTCCAAGGACAGAAGTGTCAAAAGGACACCTCTCCTTTTTAAACCATACTTAATCATACACAAGCATCAATTCATAACATCACATATATGGTAACATCATATATGGAAAGAAATCAATAATTACAATCACTTTGTATATAATTGGTAAGTAAATCATACATGAGTCAATTCAATATGAATAAGTAATGCTACTGATATCAAGACAGTACCACTGTAGTATAACATTATAAGAATCTAATTAAAGAAATAACTTAACAAGATTCAAATATAGAAACTAAGATATGCAATTGATGTTGTTAAAGAAGTAACCATCCTTACCTTTTATAACTCGCAAAGGAATCCTAAGAAATCAAGTAAGATCTTGGCAAACTTGAGAAGAAGGTCCTAAACAAGTGTATACAACATATTAGGAAAGATCCCTAACAGAAAAGATACCAAAACATCCAACACAGACCAATTCTGGAGTTGCTGTACTCATTGGTCGAGTGGATTGGTCGACTGGTCCAGTCGACCAATCAGTCGACCAATGCAGACAGTAGCCTAAAAAATCAGAGTTTTGAGATATAAAATCCGAATTTGGTGGTTCAAAAGGGTACTAATCAAGGGGTAAACTACATCAGTAGTATCCTAACATATTGGGGACCTCAAAACACTAATCGAATCAAGCCATCAAGATCCAAATTAGGAAACAAAAAGTTACCATAATTAGATCAATCATGGTTCTTGAAGAATTCAAGATAGAAATCAAAGACAAGAACAATAGGAGAATGAATCATTGATTCAGGTAAAGGTATCATGAAAAGCATACTTAGATCTTCAAGAAAATAGACCTAAGAGCATAAATCTAAATAAGGAAACAAAACCTACCATATATGCAACTATCATGATTCATGAAGAAAACATGGTATGGTAGAAGAGAAACAACTAGAGATTGATAGATCATGGATCATGAAAAGAAAACACAGCAATTGACTACTAACATGATCAATATAGAAGATCCAAGGAGATCAGAATTCAAATCAAAAGATAAACACAGACTAGATCATGGTTTGATCATGATTCCTTCAAAAGCTTGCAATGATCATGGTTAAGATCATTGTTTTAGCCATTAATCCTTAGAATGATCATGAGAGACAAGTCCAGAGATGTTTGCAACAGAGAAGCAGCATCTCCTCTACTGTCTCAACTCAAAAAGGAAAGAAAAACAGAGATGGAGGAGAAGAAGAGAGTGTAGACATACCTTTGATGCAAAAGGAAGAGTTTTGACGAAGATCCGTCAAGAAAATCACCAAGGATGCAAGGGAGATGACTTGCAGAGGTCTTTGGTTCGTTCCAAAGAGTTTGGAGGCAGCAAATACGAAGTAGACTCGAGATTGGACTTAAATAGAGCAAGCAAGACCTAATTGCCAAAGACAGCACCCATTGGTCGAGTGGATTGGTCGACTGGTCCAGTCGACCAATCAGTCGACCAATGCAGACAGCAATTCCAAAACAGGGAATTGAACACCCAGATCAAATCCAATCCTAAAGGGGTTTTGCACACATATCAAGTGACTTACCTAATAGGTAGAAATGCCTTCAAACCATGATAGAGAGCACTCCAAGTTCATCAACTAATCCGATCTTCATCAAGATTCAGTTTCCATAGATTCAGTTTCCATAAATAGAACTTCATCATCAACTCTCATGGATTCAAAGCTAGACACCAAGTCCTCCACTGGGATGGCCCAAAGCTGACTTCTTACTTTACTTCGGGTCACTGGACCTACAAATAACAAGGTTTCTGGGTCAAGGTTAGGGCTGGGTTTTACATAACTGTCAAATTCATGCTACAGTATCGAAGCGCCCGGCGGAAACTATGACTTCAACTCTAAATCCCATTCCCTTTGCGATGTGGGGAATTGATATCATGGGCAAATTCACCAAGGCATCAGGCGGACGGGAATATCTGATAGTAGCAATTGATTACTTCACAAAATGGGTTGAAGCCAGTGCACTGGAGGCAATTACTGAGAAAAAAGTGGAGAAATTCGTGCTTGAATCAATCATATATCGCTTTGGGATTCCAAAGATTATCGTCACTGACCATGGTACTCAGTTCGACTGTCCACAATTTGAGCAATTCTTTGGAACATATATGATCGAGCATCATATGTCCTCAGTGGCATACCCCCAAAGCAATGGACAGGTAGAGGTTACTAACCGAACGCTACTGGAAGGAATAAAGAGAAGACTCGAAGCTGACAAAGCTTACTGGGTCGAAGAACTTCATAATGTACTGTGGGCTTATAGAACTACGATTCGAACACCCACAGGAGAAACTCCATTCTGGTTGGCATATGGATCCCAAGCATTGGCACCAGTGGAGATAATGGCGGGGACATTATGTAAAACCCAGCCCTAACCTTGACCCGGAAACCTTGTTATTTGTAGGTCCGATGACCCGAAGTAAAGTAAGAAGTCAGCTTTGGGCCATCCCAGTAGAAGACTTGGTGTCTGGCTTTGAATCCATGAAAGTTGATGATGAGGTTCTATTTATGGAAACTGAATCCTGATGAAGATCTAATTAGTTGATAGACTTGGAGTGCTCTCTATCTTGGTTTGAAGGCATTTCTACCTATTAGGTAAGTCACTTGACTTGTGTGCAAAACCCCTTTAAGATTGGATTTGATCTGGACCTTCAATTCCCTGTTTTGGTCTTCTTGTCAAGCATTGGTCGACCGATTGGTCGATCGGCGATCGACCAATCCACTCAACCAATGAGTGCTGTCTTTGGCAATTAGGGTGTTCTTGCTCTATTTAAGTCCAATCTCGAGTCCACTTCGTATTTGCTGCCTCCAAACTCTCTGGAACGAACCAAAGACCTCTGCAAGTCATCTCTCTTGCATCCTTGGTGTTTTCTTGACGGATCTTCGTCGAAACTCTTCTTTTTGCATCAAAAGGTATGTCTACTCTCTCTTCTTCTCCTCCATCTTTGTTTTTCTTTCTTTTTTGAGTTGAGACAGTAGAAGAGATGCTGCATTCTCTGTTGCAAACATCTCTGAACATGTTCTCATGATCATCCTAAGGATTTGAGGCTAGAACAATGATCTTAACCAAGATCATTGCAAGCTTTTGAAGGAATCATGATCAAACCATGATCTAATCTCTGTTAAACTTCTAATATGAATTCTGATCTCTTTGGATCTTCTATGTTGATCATGTTAGTAGTGAATTACTGTGTTTTCTTTCCATGATCCATAATCTATAGATTTCTAGTTGTTCTCTTCTACCATACTATGTGTTCTTCATGATGCATGGTAGTTACATATATGGTAGGTTTTGTTTCCTTATTTAGATTTATGCTTCTAAGCCTTATTCCATGAAGATCTATGTATGTTTTCATGATACCATTACCGAAAGCAATGATCCATCCTCCTATTGTTCTTGTCTTTGTTTTCTATTTCAAATTCATCAAGATCCATGATTGATTTAATTATGGTAACTTTTTGTTTCCTAATTTGGATCTTGATACCTTGATTGGATTAGTGTTTTGAGGTCCCCTATTTGTTAGAATACTACTGATGTAGTCTACCCCTTGATTAGTACCCTTTTGAACCACCAAATTCGGATTTCATATCTTAAAACTCTGATTTTATAGGCTACTGTCTGCATTGGTCGACTGATTGGTCGACTGGACCACTCGACCAATCCACTCGACCAATGAGTACAGCAACTCCAGAATTGGTCTGTGTTGGATGTTTTGGTATCTTTTCTGTTAGGGATCTTTCCTAATATGTTGTATATACTTGTTTAGGACCTTCTTCTCAAGTTTGCCAAGATCTTACTTGATTTCTTAGGATCCCTTTGCGAGTTATAAAAGGTAAGGATGGTTATTTCCTTAATTACATAGATAGCATGAATCTAGTTTCTATATTTGAATATCATAGATATGATTCCTAAATTAGATTCTTACAATGATATACTACTGTTGCATAACTTTGATTACAGTAGCATTACTTATTCATATTAAATTGATTCATGTATGATTTACTTACCAATGTTATACAAATGATTGTAATTATTGATTTCTTTCCATATATGAAGTTACCATATATGTGATGATATGAATTGATGCATGTGTATGCTTAAGTATGGTTTGGAAAGGAGAGGTGTCCTTTTGACACTTCTGTCCTTGGACTACTACGGGAATATTATGGGATGTTTCCGGAGATGCCCTCTGGACACCTTCCTAAACTGTTGGATGACATATCTAGGATTGTCTAGTAGTGTTTGGCTAGGATGTCCTGTTATGTCGACCCTAATCGGAGGGGTATTGAGACCGAACGACCCGTGGTAGCAATGGGGATTCATGGGCGCTCAAGACCGGTAACCAACCCGTGAGAGGACAGGAATCACATTGTGGGGGCCATTTATTGGTAGGGTTGCATATGATTAGACTTGGGCTCACGGGCGCTTAAGACCGGTAACCAACCCGTGAGAGGACGTGAGAGCTTCCCGTTTACCATATGTGGATGATCAATAGGGTTGATGAGTCCGTAGTCCGAGTTGGTCGGTGCCATAGGATACGCTGACTCTAGTGTGAAGGATACCGGAAAGGATCGTCAGGGACGAGGAATGGAAGTATCTGGATCTGACTTGATGTAACTAAGTAGAAGACTTGCATTTGGCTAGGTTTTACCCCCGACATGCGCCAAGTACTTATACCAAATGGTTGTGAGAGAGTGTGTTGACTTAACCCCCGCCAAGGTTTGTCCCGAGGGATGAAGGACCCATTACCAATCGGCTGCTCGAGACCGGTGAAATGATCCGTGAGAGAATCCAAGATATCTTAAATGGTTGAGGATGCGAGTGGACTTTCCTAAAGAAGTACGGTGTTATGACTTAAAGCATGTCTGCCAATAGAGACCAGCATACATAGAGTTAGGCTCATTCATTCATTGTTTGTCTCATATCATATTGCATTCATGTTTGTTCTGGAATTCTGCCATTTATGTTATTATGGATTTTTAATCGCTCTTACCGAGTTTCTATGAAACTCATTCCTTTATTGTACAATGTTTGTTAGACTATCCCGCAGTGCCGAGTACTATGACGGTCCCTATGAAGAAGCGCAAGGCGAAGAGGCATATCTCCGGGAAGGTGATTGCGGTTACCACAATTACTCTGAAGATTCCGCGGGTGGTTATGCTCCGTACGATGCTTAGTCCGACCATTGAGTGGAAGCGTCCTTGTGCTATTTATGAGATTTACACTTACAAGGATGTTGTCTATAAAGTGGAGAACAATTTAGTTACCCAATGTACTTGTTACTGGGATTAGGTTTTGTCTAGTTTATTCTTTTAGAGCTACTTTTCCGCTGGTTGTAAAGTGGGATCTTTGCCTCGCTTTACTTATCTGTTTGATACTCTGATTATATTTAGTATTCTAATTCATTTATGATTCATTCTTTCTTTATTGGATCTATGATTTATCTTCCGCACTCTTGTTATGATTGTTCATGATTATGTTATTGTTTATGTGGGAGGTTGATCACTCGATACCTGATCTTCGGGCTGTGGATCACACTCTCGGGTATGCCAGATAGGGTACCGGCTGGGAGGGCGTGACACATTACGGGATCGTTAGTTCGAGGAAAAAGCAAATGAACAAGGACTGCTTGATAGTCTTGATCTGTTGGACGAAGTTCGGGCAAAGGCAATAGCACGAACTCAACATTATCAAAGAAGGATAGCGTCTCATTATAATACTCGAGTGAAGAATCGTCGGTACTTAGCCGGAGATTTGGTGTTGAGAAACACCCTAGCTTCCGACCCATGTCACCAAAGAAAATTGGACCCTTCCTGGGAAGGACCTTATATGGTTGTAAAACCAGTTGGTTCAGGAGCTTACAAGCTGAAGAACATCAACACTTATGGAATTTTTTCGGACTTTCTTAAGTCGAGGCATCGGATAAAAATCCGAGTGAGTTCCTTTTGCAAGGCGTCGGTTTGAAACCCGAGTAAGTTCCTTCAAGACTTATTGAATTTTTGAATTATCCTTAAGTAAAGGCATCGGTTTAAAACCCGAGTGAGTTCCTTCAAGACTTATTGTATTTCTCCGGAAATCCTTAAGTAAAGGCATCGGTTTAAAACCCGAGTGAGTTCCTTCAAGACTTATTGTATTTCTCCGGAAATCCTTAAGTAAAGGCATCAGTTTAAAACCCAAGTGAGTTCCTTCTCAGACTTATTGTATTTCTCCGGAAATCTTTAAGAAAAGGCATTGTTTCAAACAACTAAGACTTAATGCAACAGCGATTCAAGTGGCTAGCAAAGTTCAAGATGAAGTTAATTTCTTATTTCCTCAAAAGATCGAAAGAGGCCAGTATCAAAACAATTACAAGGCTGGATACAATCTTCGGTCAAAAAAAAAGAAAGTCATCATCAGTGACTGTCAGAAGTTATACAAGATCGACACGACTTTGCTACAACAAACATATGAGTCAACCATTGGAGTGGATTCAAGGTAAAGAAGAGAAGAAATGAGGATTACAAAAAATATTTCGGTATGCATAAAATCCTCCGCAATTTCATACTCTTTGTCCA
This sequence comes from Hakea prostrata, assembly GCF_041222555.1. Taxonomy (NCBI): domain Eukaryota; kingdom Viridiplantae; phylum Streptophyta; class Magnoliopsida; order Proteales; family Proteaceae; genus Hakea; species Hakea prostrata. The sequence continues at coordinate 16,768,326 of NC_142605.1, forward strand.
GTTTGTCCAGGAGAAGTATGGTCCTCGACCAAACTCGCATTCAGGACAAGCTCGTCATAATTGACTTCTTCCAGGGAGAATAAACAGGAGAATCTTCCGGATAATGCATAATATCTGGATCGGAAGGTGGAGGATCAATCTTATCCTTGGTCCAGTCGGGAGGAGGAATACCCAGGTCGGTAAATACTTCAGGATGGCAAACAACACTGTAGGGAGTCGTATCAAAATGAGGATCCTTCCTTAATATTGATTCCCATACTTCGTTCTCACCATCCCAGTACGCCTGCAAGTTATAAGCATTCAGCATATCAACAAAGGGCTTACTGTGTAAATACTTGAAGACGCAGGCTCTGCGAACATCGCTTGGAAGGGATTCGGGCAAAGGAACGACAGCTTGCCTTTCGGGTAACGTTTCGATCCTTTGGCTCCCGACTTTCCAACTGTTCGCTCCAATCGCCGGATCTTCTCCCCGGCATCATCCAAGTCCGATCAAGACGACCAATCATCGAATTTTTTTCTCCCCGCCACCTCCCAAGCTAGATTCCGAAGGCGAGCAATCTCAACATCTTTCGCTTCAGAGATTTCCCCGAAGCCTGGAAACTTCATTGCTCAACCTCATCGAGCCTAGAAACCGCTTCCACTTGGTTGTGGAAGTTACCAAGAAGACTCCCGTAAACAACTTCCGAGTTAGGAAGGAGCAAGAAGAGTAATTTTTCAGAATCGAAGATAATGAAGAAAGACTTACATCACCAAAGTGACTTCATAAAGACTTCATCTAGAAGTTTGGAAAGAACTGCGCTCTCGTAGTCATTTGAGCAGCAGTACACCATTCCAACGCTCTGTCAAACTCGTTTGACACTAATTCAGGTGAAGGATGAGAAGGATGAGCTACACCAAGAGAAGGATGAGCTGCATCACTTGTCAACCGACGGCGCTTCCTGGTGGCAAAATCCTCCGACTCGGAAGGAGAGGAGGAGGATGCCAGACAAGCACTAGAATGGGAAATAGGAGCAGCACCTGCTGGGACCACACCTTCATCAGACGCCAACATAGTTGCCTCAGATGCCCGAAGAGTCTCCTTCGGGGGTGCACCAACAGTCTCACCAGCAGGGGCGTCGGCAGCACCATCGGCAATGGAGTGATCAAGATCTTCCTGGGAAAGATGAGCGATCACTTCGGGCAAAAGAGGCGCAGGGACGGCATCAATAGAAACTGTGGGAATCTGACTTGAAGATTCACCGACAGCAGTTGCCTTACGCCTGGAGGATTCACTAGCTGAAACCACCTCACTGGCCCCAACCACCACCGACGGAACGATTTTCTTGCAAGATTTTGCTCTGATAAAGTTCGAGTTGATCTTGGGGGCCACTATGCAAACAAACAAGCCGTATCAGTACATAAATCAAACGACGACAAAAAGAGGGAAAACCCTAGTTTTTTATCACTTCCGACAAAATCAAATAACTAAACCCCAAGTATAACTACTGTGCAGTTTACTCAGGGGGGAAGTGGGGAAAGAGATGAGTAATCAAGAAACTCACTTGTCCGAAAGTTGATAGAGCTATTGTTGGAGTACGAGGAATACGGAAGCAGGCCGAAGGACGAAAGGTCACTTTAGCACTTTAGCAAATCTAACTTGCAGATAGCACGATAGATGGAGGGTACCCACGAAGGCTTTAAATAGCCTCAGGTACTAAGACGACGGTTGAAGGGTAAGGGCAACCGACGACCTAGATCAAAATGACGCTTCGAAATCCGCAGAAAGCAAGATCAACGGTCGGAGGGATGCCACATGGAAACATGTGGAAACGAGCACCTGACGCAGAGATACCTCCAATCGTCGCACCGCCATTAAAATAATGGATGTATTTCCGATTCATTGAAAACAGTGAATGGTATACAAAAGCAGGAAAACATTTGAACTTCGCAGAAGGGAAACGTGCGGACTTTGCAATAAATGAAGTGGTGGGGAAGATTAATGCATCTTTCCAAAACGCATCTTCACAATATTTCTACAAGATTATTATTCGGCGAGGAATGTAAAGTTAAGTGATAAGTTTTATCATTTATACTTTGATATTCAAGGCAAGATTTCGGCAGGAGACGGGGAAATATAAAGGCCAACATGAAAAAGAAATGTCTATTCATTAAATAGAGGGTAAATCTTTACAATAAAAGATAACTCCCTAAGCCTCTTCTTCATTGTTGCCCGAGGGACCCTGGTCGGGAGGACTTTTCTCAGGATCTTGAGAAGAGCCTTCCTCAAGAATGGCATCGGCTGAGTCCTCTACAGCAGCAACTTGAGACTCGGCTTGTCATTTCTCCTCTGGAAGTGCCGGCTCGTCAGCCAGGTATGCCTCATATTGAGGGTCAGCTGGAAAAGGATCATCTTCTTCCTGAGCCCAGTCCGGGAGATCCATACCAACTTTCCCGAAGACCTCTTTGTGGCACACCTCACGAAAGGGAGCAGTGTCAAAGAAAGGGATTGAGGCGAGAATTCGCTCCCAAACGTCTTTCGCCCCAAGCGATAAGCTTGAATGTTGTAGATACCTAGTAGCTCGGAGAAAGGTACGCTGTTCAGGTATTTCCGAACACACTCCTTCCGAAGCTCTGGCTTTATATGCTCGGGCTTGCTAGGGATCGCCAACATATGATGTTCTTCGAGCTCCCTACTTTTGATTTCAAGGCTGTCACCAAACAACGTGGCAGCTGCTTTTTGCTTCCTGGCCTCGCGCTCGGCAGCAGCGGCACGAATCTTCGAAGCTTCGAGGGCCTCCTTGAGGGAGATCACTTCTTCCTCATGCTTTTTCTGCAGCTCCACGGCAGCTGTAGTCAGCTGGTCTATTTCAGAATTTGGCGAATTGGCCTTGGCCAAATTCTCTTCACAGGTTTGCAGTAAGGAGCTGGTGCGACCAACCCGGCTCAATGCTTCCATGTGTTGATAAAAGCTCAACACAGCATTCTTGGAAAGGCGGAAAATATCAGAAGAAGTCATAAAGAAATTATGAAAAAATAAGTAACCAAGAAGACTGGTACCTTGTAGATTGACTAACAAGGGAGGTGTCATCCAGGGCTTCAAATTCCTGGCGATCAGAAGGAGCAAGACTGAGGGAGCTCCACTCTGCAGCTTTCTCAGGATCCCGAGTCACCCTGTCGGTCAGCTCAGGGTCCACTGGGGGGTGAAGACCTCCTCACAATCCGTTGAAGCTTTGGATTTTTTATTGGAGGAAGCATTAATTGTGTCATGCCTCCTTTTGGTTCGGGTGGAGGAAGAGACATTGGACCTCTCCACCATCGATTTTTTCCCTTTACCCGAAGCATCAACCACGGGCCTGATATTCCTGATACCCCTATAAGAGGGGTCGGGAGAGGGAACAGAAGCCTCTTGATCTACGGTCAAGGCTCTGGGTGATCGTTGCTCGGCTGTCACAATGGCCCTAGCGGCCTTCACCCGCAGGCTCTCAGGGTTCATTCTTGGAGGCACTGCAAAGAAGAATGACAAGAGTCAGAATTAAAGACATATCACTTCAGTAAAATTAAAGGATGGTGGTTAGAAGCTCACAATGAGCCAAGCCCCAGTACTGAAGAATGGAGTTATACTCCACTTCAAGTCCATGTATCTCTTGATACCATGGAATGGATTTGATCTTCTTGACGGCCGCCTCGTCTTCTCTGGATAAGGGAAGGCCTCGGTCATTCTCGGAAGAAGAAGTACACCTCCTCCAGGCGGTTGGGAAGTTAAGATCTGATGGAGGCGCTCGACAGAAAAAGTATCGTTCGCGCCATCTTTTGTGGTTAGAAGGGCAAGTTCCTTTGGCAAGGATGTTGCCCCTCCAATCAAGTTCAGCCTTATTGCGCTTGGACAGAAAAACCCATCCGGGAGGATGGGAGATAGAAAGAACATGAAAATGTACAAAGAGAGAAAGAGATGGCGTAATGCCAAGTTCAAAACACAAACCCAATAAGCCGACGATGAGACGCCAGCTATTGGGGAGGAGCATTCCGGGACAAATGTTCCAATGATTCAGAACTGCGAAGAACAAAGGATTAAAAAAGGGAAAGCAAACCCCGCTTTCCAGTGCATCTATATACAGAGAAAATTCACCCGAAAGGGTTGAATCAACCCTCTCATCAGGGTGGGGAGCCCTAACCTGATAAGAGGAAGGAAATCAAAATCTTGGATAGCTGAAAGAAGGGTTTCCTCATTATAAATGGAGGGAACAGAGCCAGGTCCACCATCGGACCCGAAAGTTTGAGGCTGCCTAAAAGACTCGACAATCTTGGAAGATCCAGACTCGAGAAGGACAAGAGAAGTTTCGGTTTTTCTTTCAAAACCTTTTTGAGAAACTTCAGCAAACTCGCGCTAGAGGACAGTTAGGGTTTTGTTATCACTATCCGACTGTTCGGGAGCAGGAGAAGCAAAAGCCTCACTGCTATTACCAACACTAGGTACCAGAGAAGCCCTATCGTCCGCCATTACTTGTTTCAGTAAACTACAAAAAGAAAAAGACCAGTAAACTTACTGATTCAGTGAGGCGGAAGCTTGAGAGCAAGAAGGCGCGAAGCAGACAACAAAGGTTCAAATTCCAGACAGGAAGAATGAAACCTACGAAGACAACGAACCACTTTTAAAACTCCCGCACAAGTGTTCGGGAATCTGAACGATCGAGATTGATTCAAAATCAACGATCAAGATTGAAAGATGTTTTGAAAGTTTGAACTCACGAATCCGAAATAGGCGTTCGGAAACCGTCGCTTGGATGACGTGAGCCACGACAGATCAACTGCAAGGAGATACGTGGCTTTACACTCACAACGCTCGAGGAAAAGTGACCACCGCATTAAATGTGATATGACATTTAATGAAGCGCGTAGAGATTATCACCTGACGACGAACACAGTTAAAAACCAAGCCCTCGGGATCGACCGAACGCTTGGTTTGGGGGGCTCGTGATACGGAGAGATTATGATCAGACCGGGTTCATACCTGGTCCGACCCTCGACCCCGGTCGAGACGGAGAGAACCGACTTGCTCCCAAGCGAACCGGATTCAGAAGATGGCTTGCTGAAGAAGAAATCTTATTCGGCTGCAAGCGTGCCCTAATCCTACTTATGGATTAGGGTAATCACTCTAATGATGGCAGACTCGAATTGACGGCTGCGGATAATCATTATCGAAGGGATAATCATCACATAACCTAAAGGTTATCTTAGGAGTCCTCTACTAGTCCAAACTAGTAGAAGTCTATTTCTCAACAGATCTAACTGTTAAGATCCAACGACTACCCGAAGAAGGCTCAAGTGCATCCAACGAAGGAGATTCGAAGGTACACTCTATATAAACCTCACTACCATACAAGGTGAGGGGATCGAAAAGAATACTATCTGAGACTCAGGTTCAGATCATACTGATAGACCTAAACTATCAGCGATCTGCTATCTAGATCACCTTTCCCAGTTCTTCATTCCTTAGCTCGTGTGCTAGCTAGCAGAGCCGTTTGTGATTAAGTTCATCAACTGACTTAGCCTTCGGAGGTGGACTCCCGACCCCAGCGGTTGGGCCACATTTGACGCTTTCGTTTTGCAGGTCATCACGAGGAAATCTAAGGACTGAGCAGATTTTGGACGCATCACAACCCTACCAATAAATGGCCCCTTTGGGGTATCCGCAGTATGGTTTAAGTCCTCTCACGGAGTGGATACCCGTCTTGAGCGCCCATCAACCATACTCTACCACGGGTCATTCGGTCTCAATACCCTTCCGATTCAGGTCTGATACAACAAGGATAATCCTAACCATACACCTAGACAATCCTATGCATGTCATCCAACAACCCGGGAAAGCGTCGATGGACACCTTCGGAGAATATCCCATACTACTCCCTCCGATGTCCAAGGACAGAAGTGTCAGAAGGACACTTCCCAATCCCAAGTCATACGTAGTCAATCACAAGCTCATTCTCATCATATCATACTTAATCAATGATTCATCATATAAATAAAGGCATATCATAAAATGATTGATCATATATAAAATCATAAAGTATAATTAAACATGATATTCCGAATGATATGTAACATACTACTTCTGATAAGAATGCATAGAATAGTCATGTATGATAAAGGAATACACATAGGAATATAACCATTGAGTTCTCAAAGTATAAGCATGTTTACATAATTAACATACTTGAGTTAACGACCGTCCATACCTTAATCGAGTCGTAAATAAAATCAATGATCACCAAGAATGGTCCCAAAAATCAGTGTTGGTACCCTAGACAACATACAAGTAACATCATAGAAGAAAACAATCGAATCGGAAGTCGACCAAGACTTGTTAACCAAGGGTAGAAATGAAGACTTGGTCCGAAACTGACCTTCCAGTGCTCCAATCGACACAAAATTTGGAGGGCATGTTTATAACAGTATGAGGATACTACACACTAAATTTCAGGACGATCCAATGGTCCAATTAAAAATGCCCAATTCGAAGTCTTATGTTCTATATGATAAATATCAAGAATCACATTGGAATTGATTGAAATTGTAAAGAATGATGGGAATCAATCAAGTGAATGTTAAGAATCAAATTAGAATCCTGAATTCATAGTAATCTAGACCTATCATGCATTTACATATAAGTTTTGAATCAAGACAAGGTTGAAATGAAAGGAATCAAAGTAATGAAGTGCAAGTAATCTTAATGGAATTATAACATAGCAAGAATGGGGGGATGATCATGGAATTGAAAGGGGGAAACTCATGGTTAAGTGTTTGCAAGGTTGCAGCACTTCAACCATGGTTTTAAGATCATAAATTGATAGGATAAAGAATAGATTAGAAGAAGAATAGAATGAATCATACCTTGAGTTGATGATTAATGTGTAATACTAATGATTGGAGTCAAAGATCTTCCCAAACATCAAGAAAAGCCCAAGAGAGTGTCCAACTTCGTGCTCTGGAGTGCAAATGATTAGCTTAGGTCCTCATTCACGAGTCCCAAAAAGGTAGGGGCAAAATGGGAAGTGATTTTGTAAAAATTTGAATTCCATTACTGATGGTCGACTGTCAGTCGACCAAGGTTTGACAGCAACTTCAGGAGTGGATTTGGAAGGCCAGACAAATCCGAATTGAGTTGGGTTTTCTCCTACAAGTCAATCAATAAGTCTAGTTTCAAGAAATACCTTCGGATTGATAATGGGGGTCCAATAAGTGCTTCAACTAATTCAATCTTCATCGATGCGCAGATTTTCATTCAACATTGACAATGTGCTCAAGGGGCATCATTGTCAATGTCCATAGGCTTTGGATCAAGCATCGAATCTTCAACTAAGAGGGCCCACAAGTCTCTTCTACCACCACTTCGGGTATTCGGACCTGCAACAATATAAAATCTGGGCCGGGTTAGGGTTAGGATAAGGCCGGATTTTACACTTAGCCTTCGGAGGTGGACTCCCGATCCCAGCGGTCGGGCCACATCTGACGTTCATTTTTGCAGGTCATTCTCAGGAGATCTAAGGGCTGAGCAGATTTTGGATGCATCAATGTGACTTTGTTGTATCCTCTCCAAATTGTAAAGCTCAGTTGAGATGAAGAACCTGCAGATTCAAATTCTATTTGTGATGTATAAGATTTCCAAAAATACCATAGAGCTATCAATGTTTCCATTACCTTCGTATAACCTTTATTCTCATACCAAAGCTCTATGAGTTGGATCATTTTTTTCCACAAGAGAATCTGTAGCAAGCATACATGTGAAAATTGACACTACACAAAAATATGATCTTGGGATGCAATTTGATCACCACTATAAGCATAAAATGGAGCAAGAACACCCTCTAGGTGTTAAAAGTGCTGCAGTAGGGAGTTTGTGGTGGATTACTTTCCATATGAAATGTGAGACTCTCAGAGGCATTGGATTCTCTACATCTTAGACCAAATAGGAACCCATCGGTTGTATCTGCAAATTCATCTCCTTCAGTGCCACCTTGTACGTAGATTTAACTGAAAACTTCCCCGAGGTAGTCCACTACCAAATTCTTCTATTTGCAGCTGGGTGAATCGGAATAGGGACCCCTAGTGAAGTGGCCGAACAATATTAGGCCGACCTAGGTCGACCAAGGATAAAACCTGACCAACCAAACCTTGGCCGGACCACGAATAAACATATGTAATGGATGCATTAAGTGACGTGTACAATATGAACCGTAACCAACCTCTTTAAGGACAGGGATAAGGATATTGATCACGTCGGATAGTTAGAATTTCTCTTAGAGTCCAAATTGGACTCCACACCTACAATCCAAGTAATACTCTCTCAACAGATAAGATTCCACCCCACCTCTGGGAGTTAGCAACAACTATAGAGTTCAAGTTGAACTCCATCACCACACAGTTAAGGTAACCTTTCCTAATCTATGAATAGACACACCTTCACCATTAACAGGTATGCATTCTAGAGTTATTCCCTTTAGCATTGAGAGCTTTGCAAGTTGTTTTCTTCGTCTAAAATTGTGAGCTTCCACTGACTTGATTGTCGGAGATGTTCCTAGATGAACTCAGTCGAGCGCTTTTTTTACAGGTCATTCGCTTGTGTTGCCGAACAGGTTTTTGGAACAACAATTGGCGCTGTCTATGGGAATTTGATCGAAAAACATCATGCACACAAGATTAGGATTGCTAAATGAGGGTAATCGTAATGAGAAGTCTTTGTGTTTGTTCTTGTAAATTAAAATCATAAAAGGAAGAGTTCTAGATCCTTTACCTTAGTGATCTTGACTGCAATGGATCTAGACACTGGAGTGCCTATTTGTATTATCTTTCCCTTGATTTTCCTTGTGTACTTTATAGGTTATTTCCACGCTTCCAAATCGACGAACCACAGTGATGGAGGTTCACGATTAGCTTGGAGAATTCAGAGCATGGGAGAGTATTCTATTATCGGTCCTCTATTTGGTATTCCATCCCTCTATATATAATATTTTCCCTCAACCCTAATTCCTTAATTAGGGTTTTACTTAGACTCATCCAAGTGAGGTAAATCAATGTTAGAGTCCTGCTTGGACTCAACTAAATAGAGGAGTAGTCATCTTGGACTACGTAACTGTCTTGCCGCCACCTATGGCACAAATTGTAGTGGGACCCACCTACTACGATTAGCAATTCTCTTAAAAGAAATTGATCGAAGCTCATCTACTTCAAGGAGTCTGCAGTCAGTTCATCAGTCATTCTTGAACTCCTCCCTCAGTGATAAATTTTTGCTTTGAAATTCTTATAATGAAATATTATCATTGAGCTAGCGTAATCAATGGCAATAATATGTGATAAGAAGTCTGAGAGTAACAAAAGACTTGATAAGAATTTCATCTTCAAGATCCTTAAGAGACGAGAAGCTAATACTTTGTACAATTCAAGGGTGGTATGCAAGCAAAGGAATAATTTGATATTAAGTGATCCTTATTTTTCTTATTCCAACCTTTCTCTTGCGAATTGACAGAGCTATTATCATTTTTTTGAAAGGGTGCTAAGAAGTCAAATCCCCCCAGCTGATACCCTAACTGCAATACCTGGAGGTGTGATCCACAGCCCCGAAAATCAATTTCAACAATCATCCTCCCACATAGCACAATAGTATATTGTGAAATCCAGCCCAAACCTAACTCTATTTTGGGTGAAGAAGGGCTTGTTTAATGTTTGACCCTGAAGTTGGACCTTAAGTACTGTGTTGTTATCCTTGGAAGGTCCTAGGAAGTCAAGGCAGACCTCTCCCTTAGTGTAGATCCAAAGACCCAAAGTGAAGGAAGAAGTCTTTATGGGCCATCTCAGTTGAAGACATGGTGTTTGACCCAAAACCCATAGAGATTGATGATGGAGTTGCCCATTTGAAACTTTTTCTGTGTTAGAGAAGAAACTGCACTTTGATGAAGAAGAACTTGGTTGATGGGCCTAAAGCCTAGCTGGACCTGGTTTGAAGACATCCCTCCATGCTAGGTAAGTGAATAGATGTTTTGAAAGAAGCCCATCCAAATATATTGAAGTTAGGCCCATTAAATCCCTATTTTCAGGCAAGCTGCCCAGGCAGGGGCAGTTTGGTAAAACTCTATTTTCTTAGGGTTTTGAAGCTCTACTTATTGGAATTTCGTGGTGATCAGCCTCATTATGTTCCTAAGCCTCTGGAGAACGTGGGAAGGACCTTAGAACTTCCTCTTCGACAACCAATCGACCAATAGGGTTATAATGGTCAATTTTGGAAATCCTTGTAGTTTTGGGACTTTTTATGCTATTTAAAGGGGGGGGGGACTCCATGTTTTTCACTCACAATTAGTTCTAAGCCTTTTGAGAATGTGGGAAGAGCCCTAGAACCTCTCCTCCAAATCCAAGGATGATCCTCAAGCATCCGTTCGAGTTTCTTCATCGGTTCTTCTTCTAAAAGGTTAGTAATCGATTCATTTCTTCTTTGTTTTATTCCATCTTCTATACTTCTGATCTTCTGATTGTGAGAAAGGTATTACACTACTATAATGGCCTCTTCTCTAATTCTTTTAGCCAATTCCCCAATTCACTCTACGTTCTTGAAGCTATATGGCGATGATTCTTGAATTTGACTTTACCTAAGATCTTGATTACACCTTCTTTGTTTTCTACTGATCTTAGTGATTGTGGGAAAGGTCTCACATCAGTACTACAACATTTCCTTTTATCCCCATGATTGTTAGGTTGATTCCCTCTTTCCCCCATCCTCTGTGAACCATATTGGGCCATGTTAGTGAGAGTCAATTTTGGGTAACCCTCATTAGAGGTATCCAAATTGGGTAAATCCCTTTTCTCTATTTCCATGAAGAAACATAGTAGTTGAATTTGGGAGGGAACCTTTGGTAATCCTCATGAGAGGTAACCAAATTAGGAAACCCTAACCCTTTATTAATTATTGGATCCTCCCCAACACCTTTCTTGATTGTAAATTCTTTGCCCTAGGTGAATCTTTATTCTCCCTAGTTTTCCCGTGGGATACACCATCCTCTTGTCCGTCCGAAATATCTTTGATCTATTTAAGGTAAGGATAGTTGTTACCATATTTGTAATATCCAGCCCTATTCTAACCCTGACCCTAACCCGGATCCACTGTTGTATTTAGGCCCAAAGACCCGAAGCGGTGGTAGAAGAGACTTGTGGATCCTTCTGATTGATAACTATGTTTCGGAGACCGAGCCCATGGACAATGACGATGATACCCCTTGCTTGAATGCATTGTCAATGTTTAAGGAAAGTCTGCGCATCGGGGAAGATTGATTTAGTTGAAGTACTTAATGACCTCCCGTGCACAATCCGAAGGCATTCCCCGAAACTAGACTTCTTGATTAAATTGTAGAAGAAAACCTCACTCAATTTGACCTTGTATAGCCTTCCAAAACCCTACTTGAAGTTGCTGAACTAAACCTGTTTTTCTGCTGAGAAATATTTTGGTCGATCCTCTTTGGTCGATGCCATCGACCAAAGACCATCGACCAAAGTTTCCCAGTCAACCAAGTTAATGATTCCACGGAATATTCTCTTTTCTAATTATTATAACCTCGAGCCTTGAGCCCTATTGCAATCATTTTCACTCCTGAAAACGTGGGGGGAGCTTCCCAAAGCAACTCCTAGGCATATGTGAAGGATACTCCACCAAAAACTCATTGTTTATCATTGATTCTTGCCTCCATCTTCAACAACAAGGTATGAATCATCATTCCACTCTCTATTCTACCTTTTTCTATTCTTTTCCATTCCTCTCTTGCTGTTGAGACATTGGAGGTGGTACTGCAACCTTGCAACCATCACTCCAAGTGTCCACTTATGCTTAACCCATGATCTTCTTAGCCATCTATTGATGATATGCCCCATCTCAAGCCTAGCATATGTATTCCTTGATTTTCCTCTTAACATCATGCCATTTTGTACAAAACTGAGTTGTATGGTATGTTATGTTCATGTTTATCACTATTATATGATTCCAATTGAATTTTCATAAGTTCCCCTAGCTATTGCATGCCATTTCTATGTCAATGCAATCAATCCCAATTCATGCCATGATGCTTGTCTCTTGAACTTGATAGCTCAAATTGGGGCTTTCTATTTAGACCATTGGATTATGTTATTTTCTTGATTTATAGTGTCCTCATACCGTTCTTATGCATTCCTCCAAGTTTCAGATTGATCAGAACCCCGGAAAACCGATTTCGGATGAAAACCCCCAAAATCCACTATTCTGTCCCAAAGAGAATTTTGGTCGATCCTCTTTGGTCGATGCCATCGACCAAAGTTGTTGCTGACATCAACTTTAGCCAGTTTTGACCCATTTAACATCCGATCTTCCTAATTTCTTCTCTAACTTATTATTGATGTTTGTTTAGGGTCTTAACAATTCTTTTGGACCATTTCTTGGTATTCTCAATTCATCATCAACTCAACCTAAGGTAAGGATGGTTATCTCCATAAACATATAGGTCATCAACTTATGAAATGTGTTCTTACTTAAAGAACAAAATCTCTTGATTACTTTTAATTATTCTAAGACTGTTATACATGTGTTAGGATAGTAGCATCGGAATTCATTCCCTGGTTATTGGATGACATACATAGGATTGTCTAGTTGGGTGGCTAGGATTGTCCTTGTCGTGTCAGACCCGAATCGGAAGGGCATTGAGACCGAATGACCCGTGGTAGTGTATGGTTTGATGGGTGCTCTAGGCCGGTAACCAATCCGGTAGGGGACATAAACCATGCTACGGATACCCGAAAGGGGCCATTTATTGGTAGGGTTGCAAATAGCTAGACTTGGGTCACGGTCACTAAAGACCGGTAACCAATCCGTGAGAGGACATGAGAGCTTCCCGTTTACTATTTATGGATGACCAATAGGATTGATGAGTCCGTAATTTGGGATTACGCTGACTCTAGTGTGAAGGATATCGGAAAGGATCGCCAGGGGCGAGGAATGGACGTATCTGGATCTGACTTGATACGACTGAGTAGATGACTTGCATTGGGCTAGGCTTTACTGTGACATGCGCCAATACTTATACCAAACGGTGATGTGAGAGAGCGGTGACCGATTCCCCTACCATGGTTTTTGAGATGACTTTACCTAACTTCTCTGGCAGACCCAAGATATCTTGTATGATTGAGGGGGAGTGACTGACAACCCAAAGAAGTATGGTGCTATGACTTAAAGCATGTCTACCATAGAGACTAGCATTCATGGAATAACTACCTTGTACAAATTTTTTTAGATTATCCTATAGGCATCGAAGATTATGATGGCACCCCCTTCCAGACCGACTTTGATCCCGCATACTACCCTCCGGGTGGTATCTTTGGTGAAGATCAGAGTGTTGGTGCCGAGGAGAATTACTATTCGCACCAGGGTTAGCCCCACGATAGTACGGGAGCGGTAGAGCTGGGCTTTCTTCATCCACACCATTGAGGAGACCATCATTAGGACAGAAGAAACCCTAGCCTAGTGCCCCATTTCCCTGGTCTATTTATGGAACCATTGGACATGTAATTAACTTGTTTTGGATTATCTTTTGATACTTGGAATTTTAATTAACTTAATCATACTTCATTTCCGCTGCTTTGAGAGGGTGATTATCATACATTCTCTCACCTTTATGATCACATTTATACTTTGACATTATCTGCTTTTCCGCACTCTGATTTATTGAATCTTATCTTATTCATGATATTTAATATTAGTTGCTTTTTACCTTGATTATTATTGTTCATGATTATGTTATTGTGTATGTGGGAGGCATGGTCCCTTGATTCTTGATCCTTGGACTGTGGATCACATTCCCGGGTATGCCAGATGGGGTACCGGCTGGGTGGATGTGACAATATTAACATAGATTGCGTGAATCTTAGTTTCTAAATTGGGAATCACCTAGATTTGTTACTGATGTTGTAGTTTCTATTATGAGATGAATGTTGTAAGTACAATAGGATCTCATCTTCTTATTTCCTTTATGTACTTGATCATGTATGAATTCTTATTCATGTATGTTGCTTATTCATTTGATCTTGTCTTTATATACTCTTTCATTTGATGAGATATCTGTTGTGTGTGATATGAATGAATTGGGAATGTGATTGATTAGGTATGGTTTGGGATTGGGGAATGTCCATTTGACATTTCTATCCTTGGACATCAGTGGGAATAGTATGGGATATTTCCGATGATGCCCTTTGACGCTTTCCCGGATTATTGGTTGTCATACCTAGGATTTGTCTAGCAGTGTTTGGCTAGGATTCCCTGTTATATCAGACCCAATTCAGAAGGGTATTGAGACCGAGTAACACGTGGTAGCAATGGGGGAGTATGGGTGCTCAAGACCGGTAACCAATCTATGAGAGGACATAAATCGCGTTGTGGATACTCGTGAGAGGCCATTCATTGGTAGGGTTATATTTAGTAGACCTAGGCTCATGGGCATTCAAGACCAATAGCCAACCCGTGAGAGGACATGAGAGCTTCCCGTCTATTATTTGTGGATGACCAATAGTGTGAAACCCAGCCCTGACCTTGACCCGGAAACCCTGTTGTTTGTAGGTCCGATGACCCAAAGCAAAGGAAGAAGTCAACTATGGGCCATCTCAGTGGAAGACTTGATGTTTGACCCAGAACCCATGGAAGTTGATGATGGTGTTCCATATATGGAAACTTGTTCGGAACTGAAAAGGAAATTGCACCTAGTTGAAGATGAGATTAGTTGATGGACTTGGAGTATTATTTGACTTGGTTTGAAGGCATTTCTACATACTAGGTAAGTCATATGATGTGTGTGGAGAAGCTCTTTAAGTTTGGTTTTGGTTTGGTCCTTCAATTCCCTGTCTTGGCCTTGCTGTCATGCTTGGTCGATTGGGCCAATCGACCAACCAATCGACCAACAAGATCTGTTTTGCTGTTTAGGTCTTGGTTGCTCTATATATTGTTGTCTGCGAGATTAATTCGTCTCCTCTACGTCCTAAGCCCTTTGAGACGTATGAAGACTCATTTCCAAGCCTCTCCTCTACATTTTTGGTGAAGAACTTGCAAGAACTCAAGCACTCCATCTCCTATTCCTCCATCTAAGGTTTGTAGTCTCTCTTGTAATCTACTTCTACTGTCTTCATCTCTTTATGTTAGGGATTATGAAGTGGATGCTGCATTCTTGCAACCATTCCTTCTAAAATCTCCTTGTGTTTTTTTGTTTCATGATTTCATATTGATCTTCACCATGATCATTGTGGAATCTTCATGACACAATGTCCATCCTTTGATTCATTCTTTGATTCGATTCTTATCATATTTAGATATGTTTTTCATGATAGATTAGTGTATTTTCTCTGTTTATTCCTTACTAGAATGAGAATCCTTTCATCTCTGGTTTTCCCTTTATGATCATGCCATGTTTTCATCAAAAACCCTAATTGTTACTATTATGGAAGGTTTTGTTTCCAAATTTGTATCTTTGTGTTTTGATCAATGTTGGTGTTTAGACTTACTCTTTAGTGTTAGAATACTGTTATAGTAACCTCCACCAAGTTTGGTGATGTTTCGGATCATGGAAATCAAGTTTTGGATCAGAAACATCAATTCTGTCTCTTACTGACTCAGTTGGTCGACTGGTTGGTCGACTGGATCAGTGACCAACCAATCGACCAAGCAAGTCAGTAGCTCTGTGTTTGGTCTGGTTTGACCTTCTATCTTTTAGACCCCTTTCCTAATAAGGTATCTATAATTGTTTAGGATCTTCTTACTAAGTTTGGAACCATTCTCCTTGATTCTTTGGATATTCTTCGAAGCTATATAAGGTAAGGACAGTTACTTCTATAATTACATGGATTGTGTGAATCTTAGTTTCTATATTTGGATTCATTACCATAAATGTATTCTTTTGTTGTTATACCACTAATGCAAGTACTTCAACTACAGTAGCATTACACATATGTATTCTTTTGTTTATGGATATCTTTTATTGTCAATTGTATATGAGATTGATCAGGTCATTGTTTATTTTCTATATGATGAGTTATTGGAAGTGTGTATGATATGAATGATTTGAGAATGTGACTGATTAGGTATTGGGATTGAGAGGTGTCCTTTTGACACTTCTATCCTTGGACATCAACGGAAATAGTATGGGATGTTTCGGGGGTGCCCATTGACACCTTCCTGAACTATTGGTTGTCATACCTAGGGTTGTCTAGCAGTGTTTGGCTAGGATGTCCCCGTTATATCAGACCCTAATCGGAAGGGTATTGAGACCGAACAACCCGTGGTAGCAATGGGGATTCATGGGTGCTCAAGACCGGTAACCAATCCGTGAAAGGACAGGAATCACATTGTGGGGGCCATTTATTGGTAAGGATGCAAATGGCTAGACTTGGGCTCACGGGCGCTCAAGACCGGTAACCAACCCGTGAGAGGACGTGAGAGCTTCCCGTTTACCATTTGTGGATGACCAATAAGGTTGATGTGTAAAACCCAGCCCTAACCTTGACCCGGAAACCTTGTTATTTGTAGGTCCAATGACCCGAAGTAAAGTAAGAAGTCAGCTTTGGGCCATCCCAGTGGTGGACTTGGTGTCTGGCTTTGAATCCATGAAAGTTGATGATGAAGTTCTATTTATGGAAACTGAATCTTGATGAAGATCAGATTAGTTGATGGACTTGGAGTGCTCTCTATCTTGGTTTGAAGGCATTTCTACCTATTAGGTAAGTCACTTGACTTGTGTGCAAAACCCCTTTAGGATTGGATTTGATTTGATCTGGCCTTCAATTCCCTGTTTTGGATTTGCTGTCAGCATTGGTCGACTGATTGGTCGACTGGGCCAGTCGACCAATCCACTCGACCAATGAGTGCTGTCTTTGGCAATTAGGTTTTTCTTGCTCTATTTAAGTCCAATCTCGAGTCCACTTCGTATTTGCTGCCTCCAAACTCCTTGGAACGAACCAAAGACCTCTGCAAGTCATCTCCCTTGCATCCTTGGTGATTTTCTTGACGGATCTTCGTCGAAACTCTTCCTTTTGCATCAAAAGGTATGTCTACACTCTCTTCTTCTCCTCCATCTTTGTTTTCTTTCCTTTTTGAGTTGAGACAGTAGAAGAGATGCTGCATTCTCTGTTGCAAACATCTCTGGGCTTGTTCTCATGATCATCCTAAGGATTAGAGGCTAGAACAATGATCTTAACCATGATCATTGCAAGCTTTTGAAGGAATCATGATCAAACCATGATCTAATCTTGTTAAACTTCTGATTTGAATTCTGATCTCCTTGGATCTTCTATTTTGATCATGTGAGTAGTTAATTACTATGTTTTCTTTTCATGATCCATGATCTATCAATCTCTAGTTGTTCTCTTCTACCATACTATGTGTTCTTCATGAATCATGGTAGTTACATATATGGTAGGTTTTGTTTCCTTATTTAGATTTATGCTTTTAAGCCTATTTCCTTGAAGATCTAAGTATGTTTTCATGATACCTTTACCTGAAGCAACGATCCATCCTCCTATTGTTCTTGTCTTTGATTTCTATTTCGAATTCATCAAAATCCATGGTTGATCTAATTATGGTAACTTTTTGTTTCCTAATTTGGATCTTGATGTCTTGTTTGAATTAATGTTTTGAGGTCCCCTATATGTTAGAATACTACTGATGTAGTTTACCCCTTGATTAGTACCCTTTTGAACCACCAAATTCGGATTTCATATCTTAAACCTCTGTTTTTTTTAGGCTATCGTCTCGCATTGGTCGATCGATTGGTCGATCGGGACTATCGACCAATCCACTCGACCAATGAGTTCAAGAACTCCGCAATTGGTCCGTGTTGGATGTTTTGGTATCTTTTCTGTTAGGGATCTTTCCTAATATGTTGTATATACTTGTTTAGGACCTTCTTCTCAAGTTTGCCAAGATCTTACTTGACTTCTTAGGATTCCTTTGCGAGTTATAAAAGGTAAGGATGGTTATTTCCTTAATTACATAGATAGCATGAATCTAGTTTCTATATTTGAATATCATTGATATGTTTCCTAAATTAGATTCTTACAATGATATACTACTGTTGCATAACCTTGATTACAGTAGCATTGCTTAAATTAATTCATGTATGATTTACTTACCAATTATATACAAGTGATTGTAATTATTGATTTCTTTCCATATATGAAGTTACCATATATGTGATGATATGAATTGATGCATGTGTATGCTTAAGTATGGTTTGGAAAGGAGAGGTGTCCTTTTGACACTTCTGTCCTTGGACTACTACGGGAATATTATGGGATGTTTCCGGAGATGCCCTTTGGACACCTTCCTAAACTGTTGGATGACATATCTAGGATTGTCTAGTAGTGTTTGGCTAGGATGTCCTGTTATGTCGGACCCTAATCGGAGGGGTATTGAGACCGAACGACCCGTGGTAGCAATGGGGATTCATGGGCGCTCAAGACCGGTAACCAACCCGTGAGAGGACAGGAATCACATTGTGGGGGCCATTTATTGGTAGGGTTGCATATGGTTAGACTTGGGCTCACGGGCGCTTAAGACCGGTAACCAACCCGTGAGAGGACGTGAGAGCTTCCCGTTTACCATATGTGGATGATCAATAGGGTTGATGAGTCCGTAGTCAGGGACTATGAGGACTCTAGTGTGAAGGATACCGGAAAGGATCGTCAGGGACGAGGAATGGACGTATCTGGATATGACTTGATGTAACCAAGTAGAAGACTTGCATTTGGCTAGGCTTAACCCTGACATGCGCCGGTACTTAGACCAATGGTGATGTGAGAGAGTGGTGACTTAACCCCCAGCCATGGAATGTCCTGAGGGATGCCAGACCCATTACCAACTGATGATGAGTGATTGAGACCTTCCTAAAGAAGTACGGTGCTATGACTTAAAGCATGTCTGCCAATAGAGATCAGCATACATAGAGTTAGATTCATACATTCATTGTTTGTCTCATATCATATTGCATTTATGTTTGTTCTGAAATCCTGCCATTTATGATATTATGGATTTAACTGCCTTACTGAGTTTCTTTGAAACTCATTCCTTTATTGTACAATGTTTGTTAGACTATCCTGTGAGTCTTGAATACTATGACGGTCCCTATGAAGAAGCGCAAGGCGAGGAGGCATATCTCCAGGAAAGTGATTGCGGTTACCACAATTACACTGAAGATCCCGCGAGTGGTTATGCTCCGTACGATGCTTAGTCCGACCATTGAGTGGAAGCGTCCTTGTGCCATTTATGAGATTTACACTTATAAGGATGTTGTCTATAAAGTGGAGAACAATTTAGTTACCCATTGTACTTGCTATTGGGATTAGATTTTGTCTAGTTTATTCTTTGTTCGAGCTACTTTTTCGCTGGTTGTAGAGTGGGATTTTCGCCTCACTTTACTTATCTGTTTGACACTCTGATTTTATCTATTATTCTGATTTATTTATGATTCATTCTTTCCTTATTGGATCTATGGTTTATCTTCTGCACTTTTATTATGATTGTTCATGATTATGTTATTGTGAATGTGGGAGGCTGATCACTCGATACTTGATCTTCGGGCTGTGGATCACAATCTCGGGTATGCCAGATAGGGTACCGGCTGGGAGGACGTGATAGATTGGTATCAGAGCCCAAGGTTCGAGGGGATCCTAACCACAAAAGACAATAAGTGAACATTTCTGAGTCATTGATCTGAAATGACTCTTCTACTCTTAGAAGTGAATAATAGAACACTGAATTAGAAACTTAACCTTTGAGGCATAACAGAACATTTCAGAATAACATACCATAATTATACTTGAACAAATGTCACTAATGCAAGGAAAAGAAAGGTGCATAATATACAATAATTAAGTGAAACAAAATGAACTTCATTAATTTCAAAAGTTTTTACAATGATTACATCTGAAATGCATAAATGGAAATCCTAGGGTACAGTCTATCTAGGTGATCTTCTCGATCTCTCGTATGCTCTCGAACTCCTCCGCTAGCCGAGTCACCCGATGCTCTATCCTATCCCGTCGTGACTCCATCCTCTCGTACATCTGCTCCTGTCCGACCTCCATCCTCTCTAGCATGGAAGTCATCGATCTCATCTCGTGCTCCAAGATCCGAAGTCTCCGGAACGCATGTGAAGGGCCACCCGCCTCGAAGTGTGATGAAGGAAACTCGTGATGCACGAGCTCGGCCTCGTGCATATCTGCATCATCTCCGGCCCGATCATCACTATCGGGACCGATATCCTCTCCTCCATCCTCCGACCCCCGATCCTCATCCTCCGATTCCTCATCATCCTCACCCTCCGGACCGGGAGATCTCTCCGATCGCTTGTAGTCTCATCCGACGAATGGTCCGAGTCCCAATAGAGTATCCCCGTGAACCGGTGTCCACCGGTGTATCCTCGAAACTCACCCCGAAATGCCCGAAGATTAAAGTCGGTAGCCTCCCATAGCAAAGGTTCCGCATGCTAGGCCGCAGAAACTAAGTCCGGCATGACCTGCTGAATGATGTAGGAGAGATCGATCTCGAAGCCCATGTAGATGCGGTAGATGACTAAGGCCTCCATCACCGTGACCCGATGGTGATGTCCGGCTTTCGGCATGATGTTTCGGCCGACTATGCGACCGATAATCCGTGCAGAGTCCGTCATCCGTCCGCTGGTCCACGGAGTGAAGCATCAATGGCTATCCCATAGTGTAGAGCATATCTCGCGAAGCTCATACGGCATCGGATGGCTGTCCGGATCTGCTCCTGCAGGTATCCACACACACTGCTTGTGGATAGTAAGGAACCCGCAAGATCTCAGCCGGTGTCCGGGTGGAGAAGCGAATCCGAGTCCGGAAGACCCCGCTCCCGAGGACAAGTCTAAGTGGATGTCCTTGACCTCGAGCCTCCTCTGTGTAGGTAAGGTTGCTGAAGAACAACCTCACTAGTTTCGGGTATACCGGCAGATCCTCGGTGAAGAGATGAGTCCACTGCAATGTGTCGAATCTCTGCCGAATCCTAAAGGCTCGAGCTGGCGTAAGTGAAGTAGACGTCCCATCTCGATATTGCAAGATGGCGAAGTAGGCCTCGTACAGGAACTCGGCCCGAGGTGTGTCAAACATGTTTGGTCTCCTAACCTCCCGTCTAGGCTCTGAAGGAACCTGACCTCTGCCCCTAAGAGCACCTACAATGCGACCACGACCTCTACCTCGTCCTCGCCCTCCCCTCTGCATAGTGGGTATCTGTGAAAGAGACAAGAGACAATTCCAGTTAGTGCCACCTTAAGATTTGAGCCAAAAGGGTATTTTCGTAATTTTTCGGAAAATTTCAAATTTGGGGGAAAATTTGATTTGAACATATTAGCATGTGCGCAATACATGGAATTTCATGTCTATGAAGTTTGTTTGATGAAAATCGATTGAAAACTTGGATTAAAGCGAAAAATTCAGCAAGAAGGAAATTTGGGGATTTTGCAATTTAGGTCAAAATTGGATTTTTGAAAAGTTGAAATTGGTTAAATCAAATTGTATGGACCTATCTACAATGTCATCTTGAGCATGTAGCATTTGATCTCGTGCGAAAATTTCAAGCGGTTTGAGAGAAAACAAGATTTTTCTAAAGATATCGATTTCGGTATAAAAACATTGCGAGATGAACACCAATATGTTAAAACTTGTTGTCTATGCATGGCATTGTGTTTAAAACCTAGGGAATATGTTTCTAAGCATTCCTAAGCATGATTTCTAGCATTGGATACAAGCAAAGCATGGTTTTAATTGAAATGCAAGCATGAGAAGATGAAAATGGAAGAAAGAATGAGAAATTTACCTTGTTTGTGATGATTGTGGGTTGTTGTGTTGTTGTTGAAGCACCAAATCACCTCAAGAACACTTGTGAGAACTCTTGGAGACTTTCCCTAGAGCTCTCTCACCTTTGGAAGAAGTTAGAATGAGGTTGGAATGTGAAAATGAGGCTTATAATGCGAATTTTCGCATTCTGTCTGCATTGGTCGACTGGGTCAGTCGACCAATCACTCGACCAATGGTCACAGAGACCTCATTTGCTGTTGAATTTTTGGAAAATGTGATTTTTGCCTTATGGATTATTGTTTGATGACTATATGGATATATTTAAGCATGATTTAAGTTTTCAAATCATTTGGACTTGTGGTTTATGTTGAAACTTCGAAATTCGGTATTTTGATGTTCTCGGTTTTGCAGAATGGTTACTCTGAGAAGTGGGCGTGGTGAATCCAAGTGGTCAAGGAGGTGGTGAAATACCTCGGGGAGGTGGTGAAATACCTCATGGAGGTGGTGAGATACCTAATGTTGATCAGGGTACCCATGAGATACCTGGTGCCCCGAATGTTGGAAGTTTCCGAGATATTGCCAATATTATGGGCAATATGATGCAGCAGCAAGTAGCTCTGTTCAACCAGATGTTGGTGGGTTTCATGACTCTGCATAATGAGACCCGGGCTGGTGCTAATGTGAATCCTCATGCCGCAGTCCTGAATGCGGGAGGTTTAGCTGGAACTCCTCATACTCGCCTGATGGAGAGTTTTCTGAAGATGCAAGTACCCACTTTCACTGGAGTTACCAAGGACCCCTTGTTCCCTAACAAGTGGCTTCGTGAGTTGGAGAAGGCTTTCCGACATCTGCAATGCTCGGAAGCTCAGAAGATTCTGTTTGCTGAACAGAAGTTACAACAAGAAGCTGATGCATGGTGGATCTCCACTCGGCCTGTTTTGGAAGGTTTGCATGCAGGAGTTGTAACTTGGGAGCAAAAAAGAGGCTTTTTGTATGAACTACTTTCCCGAGGCGGTAAAAGATGCAAAGGAAGCTGAGTTCATGATTCTTACTCAAGGATCTCTGTCTGTGTTGGAGTACCAGCAGAAGTTCGAGGAGCTTCATTTCTTTGCTCCGATTCTCGAAGGATGACCTCGCCAAAGCAAAGAAGTTCTTCAAAGGACTGCGCCCTGCCATTAAAGCTTACCTCACGGTCCGCCCTATAGTGAGCTATGCTCAAGTGGTGCGAGAACTCGAAGAAGTTGGAAGAAACAGAGAAGGAAAGTGCTCGTGTGCAAAAGCCCTGGCAGTCAAGGAATTCTGGTTTGGTGGATCGTAATGACCGTCATTTTGTGAGACCTACACCCTACCCCACTCCTACCTTTCAGGCTAAGAGTGTAGGTCAAAACACGGGTTTTCAGCAGCCCGGCCAGTTTAGACAGTATGGCGGAAACCGACCACCAGCAAGTGCAAGTGCAAGTGCAAGTGCAAGGCCTTTTGTTCGAAGCCCTCTGTTGCAGCCACCCCGTTGGATCCAACAATCCTGTTTGCTTCTACTGCAAGCAAGCTGGTCATTTCGCTCGTGCTGTCCGAAGCGGCCTGCCCAAAGAGCCTGCCCTGTGGTGAAGAGTGCTCCTGCTCCTCCCTCTCGGTAGAGTTTTCAGTATTTCCAGTCTTGAGCAGGATCCAAGCCATGAAGTGATTACAGGTACATTGTTAGTTGCTTCTATTTCTGCATTTGTCTTATTTGATACGGGTGCATCTCATTCGTTCATGTCATCTCGCATTCATCAAGAAGACTAACCTAATCCCTGAGAAGTTGTCTAGTTGTTTATTGATTAGTACACCTACTGGTCCTGTTGTGAAACTAGATAAGGGGTTATCTAAATGTCCTGTGTTGATTGGTGAGAAGAACTTGGAAGCCAATTTTGTAATTCTTGACATGAAGGACTTCGATGTTATTTTGGGAATCGATTGGTGGACAGCCCACAAAGCTGTGTTCCTTTGTTCCTCAAAGAAGATTCAGTTCCATATTTGTGGAAGTCCTGTCTTGGAATTTCAGGGTGAAAAGAGAAGGGTTTGTAAGAAGGTGCTATCCGCATTGATGCAAGTCTATGCCTTAGTGGATGATGCTTCATCTGAAGGCAAGGGTAAAGTGGAGAAAAGAGTCGATGAAGTCAGAGTTGTCTGCGACTTTGTTGATGTCTTCCCTGATGATCTATCGGGAGTGCCTCCAGACAGGGATGTCGAGTTTTCTATTGACCTCGTCCCTGGTGCCGCTCCGGTATCTAAAGCTCCGTATAGGATGGCTCCTACTGAGTTGAAAGAGTTGCAAAATCATTTGAATGAGCTCATTGATAGAGGTTTCGTACAACCTAGTGTATCACCTTGGGGAGCTCCGGTCTTGTTTGTAAAGAAGAAAGACGGTAGTATGCGCCTGTGCATCGACTACCGTGAGTTGAATAAGTTGACTATCAAGAATAGATATCCGCTACCCAGAATTGATGATCTCTTCAATCAGTTGAAGGGTGCAGTTGTGTTCTCAAAGATTGACTTAAGGTCCGGATATCACCAATTGAAAGTGAAGTCTAGTGATATCTTCAAGACAGCTTTCCGAACGCGGTATGGTCACTACGAGTTTAGAGTCATGCCCTTCGGATTGACCAATGCTCCTGCGGTGTTCATGGACCTCATGAACCGAGTATTTCACGATGTGCTTGATAAGTTTGTGATTGTTTTCATTGATGACATCTTGATCTATTCGAAGAGCGAAGAAGAGCATGCGAGTCATCTAAGTTTCACTTTGAAAAGGTTGCGAGAAAAGAAGTTGTTCGCTAAGTTTAGCAAGTGTGATTTCTGGCTTAAGAGAGTGGTATTCCTTGGTCATGTAGTTTCAGCCGAAGGTATTCGTGTCGATCCTGAAAAGGTTCAAGCTGTGGCTGATTGGGAAAGACCGAAGTCAGTAACGGAAATAAGAAGTTTTCTTGGATTGGCGGGTTACTACCGAAGGTTTATTGAGAACTTTTCTCGGTTGGCTGCTCCTATGACTAAGTTGACCAGGAAAGAAGAAAAGTTTGTTTGGTCTGACGCCTGTGAGAAGAATTTCCAAGAGTTGAAAGATAGATTGACAAGTGCCCCGGTTTTGACTATACCTGATAGTTCCGGTGGTATGACAGTTTATACCGATGCGTCAAAGATTGGTTTGGGTTGCGTACGGATGCAACATGGCAAGGTCGTAGCCTATGCTTCTCGGCAATTGAAAGATTATGAGCGGGGAATTACCTCACTCACGATCTAGAACTTGCCGCCGTTGTCTTTGCTTTGAAGATTTGGAGACATTACCTCTACGGTGAGAAGATTGCCATTTTCACGGATCATAAGAGTTTGAAATACTTCTTTACCCAAAAGGAGTTGAACATGAGACAAAGGAGATGGTTGGAACTAGTCTCCGATTATGATTGTGATATTCAAGATCACCACCCTGGGAAAGCAAACGTTGTTGCTGATGCTCTTAGTAGGAAGAACCAGAAGAAGACTTTGGATTTGAATGCTTTGAGTTTACCATTGTGGTCTTCTATTGAGAGTTTTGATTTGGAAATCGTCCCTGAGAATTTTGATTTTATTCTTTCTGCCATGACGGCAAGATCTGGTCTTAGAGATAAGATTGTTGCTCTGCAGAGTTCTGATCAAGAGCTTTTGATCAAAGTTGAGAAGATTTCTTCGAATCCTGAGTCGGACCCCGACTTTGGTATATCCATGGATGGTGCTTTGTTGTTTAGAGGAAGACTGTGTGTGCCTGCAAATGAAGAAATTAAGAAAGAAATATTGAAGGAAGCACACCAGTCAGTCTCTACTATACACCCGAGAAGCACCAAGATGTACAAGGACTTGAAGGAACATTTTTGGTGGATTGGTCTGAAGGCTGATGTTGATGATTTTGTTGCCAAGTGTGAGACTTGCCAACGTGTGAAAGCCGTTCAACAACCTCCATCTGGATTACTTCAGCCTCTTCCTATTCCTAGTTGGAAGTGGGAGGATATCTCCATGGACTTTGTGACTAGCTTGCCTCGGACAAGTAAAGGCAATGACACTGTGTGGGTGATTGTTGATAGGTTGACCAAATCAGCCCACTTCATTCCTATGAAGATCACTCATACTCTGGATAAGCTAGCAAGGCTTTATGTGGATAATGTGGTTCGTCTGCATGGTGTGCCATTGAGTATTGTTTCGGATCGTGATCCTAGGTTCACCTCAAGGTTTTGGAATAGTTTGCAAAAGGCCTTGGGAACCCAATTGAACTTGAGTACAGCTCATCATCCACGATCGATGGACAATCCGAGCGGACAATTCAGACATTGGAAGACATGCTCGAGATCTTGTGTGGTGGATATGGGTGGTAATTGGGATGAACACCTAGCTTTGGTTGAGTTTGCCTATAACAACAGTTATCAAGCAACAATAGGCATGGCTCCATTCAAGGCTTTGTATGGCAGTACTTGTAGGACACCTTTGTACTGGACTGAGACAGGTGAAAGAAAAGTCTTAGGTCCCGAAATGATTGAAGCTACGAGTGCTATGGTAGATATGATAAGAGAAAGGATTAAGTCTGCCCACTCAAGACAGAAATCTTATGCTTGATAAGAGAAGGACCGATTTGGAATTTCAAGTTGGAGAGAAAGTATTTCTGAAAGTTTCACCAATGAAGGGTGTGATGAGATTCAATGTTAAGGGAAAGCTTAGCCCTCGTTACATTGGACCTTTCGAGATTTTGGAAAAGGTTGGACCTGTTGCGTATCGATTAGCATTACCTCCGCCTCTTGCTGGTGTTCACAATGTGTTTCATATATCGATGCTCCGAAAATACATAGAGAATCCGAAACACATTTTGCAGCAAGCACCTGAAGGACTTAGTGCTGATTTGACCTACGATGAAGAACCGGCCGAAATCTTGGATAGGAAGGACAAGCAGCTGCGGAATCGCACCATCCCTTTGGTGAAGATTCGGTGGAAGAACCAAACCCTCGAAGAAGCTTCTTGGGAGAAGGAAGAAGACATGAAGGAGAAGTTTCCTTACCTCTTTGGAAGCACAGTACGCTTTCAATTTCGAGGACGAAATTTCTTTAAGGGGGGGAGAATGTAAAACCCAGCCCTAACCTTGACCCGGAAACCTTGTTATTTGTAGGTCCGATGACCCGAAGTAAAGTAAGAAGTCAGCTTTGGGCCATCCCAGTGGTGGACTTGGTGTCTGGCTTTGAATCCATGAAAGTTGATGATGAAGTTCTATTTATGGAAACTGAATCTTGATGAAGATCGGATTAGTTGATGGACTTGGAGTGCTCTCTATCTTGGTTTGAAGGCATTTCTACCTATTAGGTAAGTCACTTGACTTGTGTGCAAAACCCCTTTAGGATTGGATTTGATCTGGGCCTTCAATTCCCTGTTTTGGATTTGCTGTCAGCATTGGTCGACTGGGCCAGTCGACCAATCCACTCGACCAATGAGTGCTGTCTTTGGCAATTAGGTTTTTCTTGCTCTATTTAAGTCCAATCTCGAGTCCACTTCGTATTTGCTGCCTCCAAACTCCTTGGAACGAACCAAAGACCTCTACAAGTCATCTCCCTTGCATCCTTGGTGATTTTCTTGACGGATCTTCGTCGAAACTCTTCCTTTTGCATCAAAAGGTATGTCTACACTCTCTTCTTCTCCTCCATCTTTGTTTTCTTTCCTTTTTGAGTTGTGACAATAGAAGAGATGCTGCATTCTCTGTTGCAAACATCTCTGGGCTTGTTCTCATGATCATCCTAAGGATTAGAGGCTAGAACAATGATCTTAACCATGATCATTGCAAGCTTTTGAAGGAATCATGATCAAACCATGATCTAATCTTGTTAAACTTCTAATTTGAATTCTGATCTCCTTGGATCTTCTATTTTGATCATGTGAGTAGTTAATTACTATGTTTTCTTTTCATGATCCATGATCTATCAATCTCTAGTTGTTCTCTTCTACCATACTATGTGTTCTTCATGAATCATGGTAGTTACATATATGGTAGGTTTTGTTTCCTTATTTAGATTTATGCTTTTAAGCCTATTTCCTTGAAGATCTAAGTATGTTTTCATGATACCTTTACCTGAAGCAATGATCCATCCTCCTATTGTTCTTGTCTTTGATTTCTATTTCGAATTCATCAAAATCCATGGTTGATCTAATTATGGTAACTTTTTGTTTCCTAATTTGGATCTTGATGTCTTGTTTGAATTAATGTTTTGAGGTCCCCTATATGTTAGAATACTACTGATGTAGTTTACCCCTTGATTAGTACCCTTTTGAACCACCAAATTCGGATTTCATATCTTAAAACTCTGTTTTTTTTAGGCTACTGTCTGCATTGGTCGACTGATTGGTCGACTGGACCAGTCGACCAATCCACTCGACCAATGAGTTCAGCAACTCCAGAATTGGTCTGTGTTGGATGTTTTGGTATCTTTTCTGTTAGGGATCTTTCCTAATATGTTGTATATACTTGTTTAGGACCTTCTTCTCAAGTTTGCCAAGATCTTACTTGACTTCTTAGGATTCCTTTGCGAGTTATAAAAGGTAAGGATGGTTATTTCCTTAATTACATAGATAGCATGAATCTAGTTTCTATATTTGAATATCATTGATATGTTTCCTAAATTAGATTCTTACAATGATATACTACTGTTGCATAACCTTGATTACAGTAGCATTGCTTAAATTAATTCATGTATGATTTACTTACCAATTATATACAAGTGATTGTAATTATTGATTTCTTTCCATATATGAAGTTACCATATATGTGATGATATGAATTGATGCATGTGTATGCTTGAGTATGGTTTGGAAAGGAGAGGTGTCCTTTTGACACTTCTGTCCTTGGACTACTACGGGAATATTATGGGATGTTTCCGGAGATGCCCTCTGGACACCTTCCTAAACTGTTGGATGACATATCTAGGATTGTCTAGTAGTGTTTGGCTAGGATGTCCTGTTATGTCGAGACCCTAATCGGAGGGGTATTGAGACCGAACGACCCGTGGTAGCAATGGGGATTCATGGGCGCTCAAGACCGGTAACCAACCCGTGAGAGGACAGGAATCACATTGTGGGGGCCATTTATTGGTAGGGTTGCATATGGTTAGACTTGGGCTCACGGGCGCCTAAGACAGGTAACCAACCCGTGAGAGGACGTGAGAGCTTCCCGTTTACCATATGTGGATGATCAATAGGGTTGATGAGTCCGTAGTCAGGGACTATGAGGACTCTAGTGTGAAGGATACCGGAAAGGATCGTCAGGGACGAGGAATGGACGTATCTGGATCTGACTTGATGTAACCAAGTAGAAGACTTGCATTTGGCTAGGCTTAACCCTAACATGCGCCGGTACTTAGACCAATGGTGATGTGAGAGAGTGGTGACTTAACCCCCAGCCATGGAATGTCCCGAGGGATGCCGACCCATTACCAACTGATGATGAGTGATTGAGACCTTCCTAAAGAAGTACGGTGCTATGACTTAAAGCATGTCTGCCAATAGAGACCAGCATACATAGAGTTAGATTCATACATTCATTGTTTGTCTCATATCATATTGCATTTATGTTTGTTCTGAAATCCTGCCATTTATGATATTATGGATTTAACTGCCTTACTGGAGTTTCTTTGAAACTCATTCCTTTATTGTACAATGTTTGTTAGACTATCCTGCAGGTACTGAATACTATGACGGTCCCTATGAAGAAGCGCAAGGCGAGGAGGCATATCTCCAGGAAAGTGATTGCGGTTACCACAATTACACTGAAGATCCCGCGAGTGGTTATGCTCCGTACGATGCTTAGTCCGACCATTGAGTGGAAGCGTCCTTGTGCCATTTATGAGATTTACACTTATAAGGATGTTGTCTATAAAGTAGAGAACAATTTAGTTACCCATTGTACTTGCTACTGGGATTAGATTTTGTCTACTTTTTTCTTTGTTCGAGCTACTTTTCCGCTGGTTGTAGAGTGGGATTTTTGCCTCACTTTACTTATCTGTTTGACACTCTGATTTTATCTATTATTCTGATTTATTTATGATTCATTCTTTCCTTATTGGATCTATGGTTTATCTTCTGCACTTTTATTATGATTGTTCATGATTATGTTATTGTGAATGTGGGAGGCTGATCACTCGATACCTGATCTTCGGGCTGTGGATCACACTCTCGGGTATGCCAGATAGGGTACCGGCTGGGAGGACGTGACATGATGAGTCCGTAGTTAGGGACTATGAGGACTCTAGTGTGAAGGATACCGGAAAGGATCGCCAAGGGCAAGAAATGGACGTATCTGGATCTGACTTCATGTAACTAAGTAGAAGACTTGCATTTGGCTAGGCTTAACCCTAACATGCGCCAATACTTAAACCAATGGTGATGTGAGAGAGCGGTGACCTATACCCCAGCCATGGATTGTCCTTAGGGATGAAGGACCCACTACCAAACGGCATTGTTCTCAATCTTATAGACAACATCCCTATAAGTATAAATCTCATAAACGGCACAAGGGCGCTTCCACTCTATGGTTGGACTAAGCATCGTACGGAGCATAACCACTCGCGGGATCTTCAGTGTAATTGTTGTAACCGCAATCACCTTCCTGGAGATATGCCTCTTCTCCTTGTGCTTCTTCATACGGGCCGTCATGATATTCAGAACCTGTAGAATAGTCTAACAAACATTGTACAATAAAGGAATGAGTTTCAAAGAAACTCAGTAAGGCAGTTAAATCCATAATAACATAAATGGCAGGATTTCAGAACAAACATAAATGCAATATGGTATGAAACAAACAATGAATGTATGAATCTAACTCTACATATACTGGTCTCTATTGGCAGACATGCTTTAAGTCATAGCACCGTACTTCTTTAGGAAGGTCTCAATCACTCATCATCAGTTGGTAATGGGTCCGGCATCCCTCGGGACATTCCATGGCTGGGGGTATAGGTCACCACTCTCTCACATCACCATTGGTCTAAGTACCGACGCATGTCAGGGTAAAGCCTAGCCAAATGCAAGTCTTCTACTTAGTTACATCAAGTCAGATCCAGATACGTCCATTCCTCGTCCCTGACGATCCTTTCCGGTATCCTTCACACTAGAGTCCTCATAGTCCCTGACTACAGACTCATCAACCCTATTGGTTATCCACATATGGTAAACGGGAAGCTCTCACATCCTCTCACGGGTTGGTTACCGGTCTTGAGCGCCCGTGAGCCCAAGTCTATCCATATGCAACCCTACCAATAAATGGCCCCCACAATGTGATTCCTGTCCTCTCACGGGTTGGTTACCGGTCTTGAGCGCCCATGAATCCCCATTGCTACCATGGGTCGTTCGGTCTCAATACCCCTCCGATTAGGGTCTGACATAACGGGACATCCTGGCCCAACACTACTAGACAGTCCTAGATATGTCATCCAACAGTTTAGGAAGGTGTCTAGAGGGCATCTCCAGAAACATCCCATAATATTCCCGTAGTAGTCCAAGGACAAAAGTGTCAAAAGGACACCTCTCCTTTCCAAACCATACTTAAGCATACACAAGCATCAATTCATAACATCACATATATGGTAACTTCATACATGGAAAGAAATCAATAATTACAATCAATTTGTATATAACTGGTAAGTAAATCATACATAAGTCAATTCAATATAAATAAGTAATGCTACTGATATCAAGACAGTACCACAGTAGTATAACATTATAGGAATCTATTTAAAGAATTAAATAAACAAGATTCATATATAGAAACTAAGATATGCAATTTATGTTGTTAAAGAAGTAACCATCCTTACCTTTTATAACTTGCAAAGGAATCCTAAGAAATCAAGTAAGATCTTGACAAACTTGAGAAGAAGGTCCTAAACAAGTGTATACAACATATTAGGAAAGATCCCTAACAGAAAAGATACCAAAACATCCAAAACAGACCAATTCTGGAGTTGCTGTACTCATTGGTCGATTGGATTGGTCTACTGCCCCAGTCGACCAATCAGTCTACCAATGCAGACAGTAGCCTATAAAATCAGAGTTTTGAGATATAAAATCTGAATTTGGTGGTTCAAAAGGGTACTAATCAAGGGGTAAACTACATTAGTAGTATCCTAACATATAGGGGATCTCAAAACACTAATCAAATCAAGTCATCAAGATTCAAATTAGGAAACAAAAAGTTACCATAATTAGATCAATCATGGTTCTTGAAGAATTCAAGATAGAAAACGAAGACAAGAACAATAGGAGAATGAATCATTGATTCAGGTAAAGGTATCATGAAAGGCATACTTAGATCTTCAAGAAAATAGACCTAAGAGCATAAATCCAAATAAGGAAACAAAACCTACCATATATGTAACTATCATGATTCATGAAGAAAACATGGTATGGTAGAAAGAAACAACTAGAGATTGATAGATCATGGATCATGAAAAGAAAACACAGCAATTGACTACTAACATGATCAATATAGAAGATCTAAAGAGATCAGAATTCAAATCAAAAGATAAACAAAGACAAGATCATGATTTGATCATGATTCCTTCAAAAGCTTGCAATGATCATGGTTAAGATCATTGCATTAGCCATTAATCCTTAGGAAGATCATGAGAGACAAGTCCAGAGATGTTTGCAACAGAGAATGCAGCATCTCCTCTACTGTCTCAACTCAAAAAGGAAAGAAAAACAGAGATGGAGGAGAAGAAGAGAGTGTAGACATACCTTTGATGCAAAAGGAAGAGTTTTGTCGAAGATCCGTCAAGAAAAACACCAAGGATGCAAAGGAGATGACTTGCAGAGGTCTTTGGTTCGTTCCAAAGAGTTTGGAGGCAGAAAATACGAAGTAGACTCGAGATTGGACTTAAATAGAGCAAGCAAGACCTAATTGCCAAAGACAGCACCCATTGGTCGAGTGGATTGGTCGACTGGTCCAGTCGACCAATCAGTCGACCAATCAGTTCAGCAACTCCTAAACAGGGAATTGAAGACCCAGATCAAATCCAATCCTATAGAACCTCATCATCAACTCTCATGGATTCAAAGCCAGACACCAAGTCCTCCACTGGGATGGCCCAAAGCTGACTTCTTATTTTACTTCGGGTCACTGGACCTACAAATAACAAGGTTTCCGGGTCAAGGTTAGGGCTGGGTTTTACACATAACATGATGCAATATGATATGAAACACATGATGCAAGCATAATTCTAACTCTATGAATGCTTGTGAAATCCAGCCTAACCTAACTCTGACCTTGACCCGAAAACCCGGTTGTTTGTAGGTCTGAAGACCCGGAGTAAAGGAAGAAGCCAACTGTGGGCCATCTTAGTAGAAGACATGATGTTTGACTCTGAACCTATGGATATTGATGGTGGAGTTCAAATCTTGGAAGTCTGTGCAGATTTGGAAAGGAAGCTGCAGCTTGAAGAAGATGAGATTAGTTGAAGGACTTGGAGTATTATCTGACTTGGTTTGATGGCATTTCTACACACTAGGTATGTCACTTGTTGTGTGTGCAAAAGCCCATGAGGTTTAGAGCCCATTTGATCCTCCATTTCCCTATTTTGGCCTTGCTGTTTCGCTTGGTTGACTCCTTGGTCGACTGGGCCAGTCGACCAAGCACTCGACCCAAGGTTTGCTAAATATGAGAAAACCCAATTTTAGGGTTTTTCACTTATATTTAAACCCTACTTCGTGTTTCTTAGCTACGGCTGCCTCCTAAACACTTTTTGAACGTGAGAAGACCTTTCTAAAACTCTTTCTGGTGAATTCGAAGACTCCTCTGCAGATCTGAAGCCTCTCATCTCTGATCTGCCAATTCAAGGTTAGTAATCACTTCGACATTACGAATTTACTTTCTTCGATCTTGTTCTTGATTGAGATCAGGAAGAAGATGCTGCAATCTTGCAACCATCTATTCCATGATCTCATTCTATTCTTTGATATCTATGATCATCGTTATGATCTTAACCCTAGCCGAATATTTTCTTGAAACCCTGACCCTTGTATGATATTTCTGGAAACCTTTGATAACCTCCCATGCGAGGGAAACCTCGTGGGCAATAATTATGTTAATCTAAACTCTTTTCCAATGATTTTCTTGTTATTTTTGGCCAAGCAATTTATTCCCTTTTCATTCTGTGATCATAGCCTTTTCATGGGAGCCATAAGGTTGAAACCCTAGTTTCTTGATTCAAATAAAGAACCCATATTTTGACCATGACTTGATGATTTTACCTTCCCATATAGTTATAATACTTTCTAGGAAGTTCCCCTTCAAATTTCGGATCAATCCGACTTCAAACGAAGAAGTTATGACCAATCTAAATTATGCAATTCTGTACTGACTCAATTGGTCGACTGGGTCAGTAGACCAAGCACTCGACCAATGATGTCAGTAGCTTCATTTTTCGCTCTGTTTGATTCGTTTTCTCTCTGATCTTTTAGGTATCTTTCCTAATGTTGTTGTGAAACCCA
The DNA here is from genome assembly GCF_041222555.1 of Hakea prostrata. NCBI lineage: Eukaryota > Viridiplantae > Streptophyta > Magnoliopsida > Proteales > Proteaceae > Hakea > Hakea prostrata. The sequence goes on from NC_142605.1 coordinate 16,802,676, forward strand.
GCCCTGACCCTAATCCGGAAACTCTGTTTATTGTAGGTCCAGTGACCCGAAGTAAGGCAAGAAGTCATCTTTGGGCCATTTCTGTTGAAGACTTGATGGCTAGATTGGAATCCATGAGTGTTGATGCTAGTGTCCCAATGGTGGAAACTGCACCCGGATGAAGATTGGATTAGTTGATGGTCTTGGAGTGGTCTCTGTATTGATTCAAAGGCATTTCTAACTCCTAGGTATGTCACTCTAGAGGTGTGCAAAACCCCTTGATGTTTGGACTTGATCTGAGCCTTCAATTCCCTGTTTTGAAGTTGCTGTCTTGATTGGTCGACTCATTGGTCGATTGGACCAATCAACCAATCAATCGACCAGACCAATCGACCAATTGATTTTGTTTTTGAAATTTGAATCCTGTCTCTTCTATTTAAGTCTAATCTCAGGAATACTCTGCCTCCTCTGCCTCCTAAGCCTCTGGAACGAGTTAGAACCCTAATCTAACCCATTCCCTTGCATTCTTTGGTGATCTCTTACAAAAACTTGAAGAATTCTTCATCTTTCTACGGCAAAGGTATGATCTCACTCACTCTCTCTTCTATCTCTGATTTTCTTTCTTTTATTCTGTTTTCATTGAGATCAGAAAGGTGATGAAGCATTCTTGTAATCATCAATTCTCTGATCTCACCATATTCTTTAAGACTCATGATCATCATCATGTTCTTAAACCCTACCTATTGAATTCTTGAAAACCTAACCCTAATCCTTTGAAAACCCTAACCTGTGTGATTGTCTGAAGAACTTTTGGTAACCTACCTTGTGAAAGGGAAATCCTTTTTGGGTGACCTTGTGTTAACCTAAAACTTAATCATCTATAATTTCCTGTTTTGATTTGTCTTTGTTGATTCAGATCTCACAATTATTTGTCCAAGGAGCCAAAAGGGTGAAACCCTAAGTCTCTTGGATTAAACCCAGGAATCCCCTAGTTGATCATGTTAACCCAATTATTATGTTTTCTTTACTAGATCTGAATTCTTTCATATCCTAGTTCATTATCTTTAAATTTTCTATTTTTCCCTCCTAACCTATGTTCAACCTAATTAGGTTAACCTCATGATTTCTAGGTTGTAACTTGAGAACTTGTTTTGAGTTATGATTTGATATCCTCTATACCCTAGAATACTACCATGATAATTCCCCTCTTAATTGTACCCTTTTGAACCATCGAATTCGGTTCTGGATTCTCAAAATTCGGATTCTTGCAGGCCCATGCATCTCGTATTGGTCGACTCATTGGTCGACTGGTCCAGTAGACCAATCAATCGACCGATGAGTACAGCAACCTAAATCTTGGTCTGTTTCGATTGATTTATGATCTTTTCCTTTATGCATCTCTCCTAACATGTTGTGTGCACTTGTTTAGGACTGTCTTCTCAGGTTTAGTCAAGATCATACTTGATTCTTTAAGATTCCATTCAAGTTAGAAGGTAAGGACAGTTAATTCCTTAACTACATAGATTGCTTGTTCTCTGGTTTCTTCTTTGTGGAACTATGAGATTACTTACTGTTATTACAATTTAATTATGATCTCCTACTGTGGGAACAGTAGCACTTGTTTATATCATTTTTTCATTATTTATGTTATATGAATTACTTATTACTGCTTAATCCGATGTTGCTTTTACATTCTCTTTTATATGATGAACTACTGGTTGTGTATGCCATGACTGATCTGAGAATGTGTTTGCTTAAGTTTGGTTTGGGATTGGGAAGTGTCCTTTTGACACTTCTGTCCTTGGACATTATCGGAAATAGTATGGGATGTTTCCGAGGTTGCCCATCGACGCTTTCCCGAATCAATGATTGTCATACCTAGGGATGTCTAGTAGTGTTTGGCTAGTATACACCCCTGTTATATCAGACCCGATTCGGAAGGGTATTGAGACCGAACGACCCGTGGTAGCAATGGGGATTCACGGGCGCTCAAGACCGGTGAAATGATCCGTGAGGGGACATGAGAGCTTCCCGTTTACCATATGTGAATAACCAATAGGGTTGATGAGTCCGGTGAGTAATATCCGTGACTCTAGTGGAAAGGATACTAGAAAGGATCGCCCGGGGCGAGGAATGGAAGTATATGGACCTGAGTTGATGTAACTGAGTAGATGACTTGCATTGGGCTAGGCTTTTCCTTGACATGCGCCAGTACTTATGCCAAATGGTTGTGAGAGAGTGTGTTGACTTAACCCCTTGCCATGGTTTGTCCTGAGGGATGCAGGACCCATTACCAACCGGCTGCCCAAGATACCTTAAATGGTTGAGGGAACCCAAGATATCTTATATGGTTGAGGGTGTGAGCGGACTTTCCTTAAGAAGTACGGTGCTATGACTTAAAGCATGTCTGCCATAGAGACCAAAGATACATAGAGTTAGATGCATACATACATTACTTGTTTCATACTGCATTGCATCATGTTATGTTTTGCCACATGTTATCTATGATGTTATGGATTAACTACCTTACTGAGTTTCTTCGAAACTCATTCCTGTTGTATATTTCTTTTTGTTAGATTATTCTGCAGTGCGCATATTATTATGACGAGCAGTACAGCGAAGCACAAGCTGATGAAGCGTATTACACGCAAAGTGCTGGCAAGATCAAGATTACTTTGATGATCCCCCGGCGGATCAAGCTGCATACTACTTTTGAGAACGGCATAGAGTTAGAACGGATTCATTGGATTGAAGAAGTCTATACTTATGAAGATGTTATCTATAAACTTGAAGACGCTTGATCTTAGTTTATTTCTTAGTACATTTGTTTCAGTTGTAATCCCTTTTGATTTTCATACTACGTTCTGCTATTTTGGTAAAGTGAGTTTCCGCCTCACTTCACTCCTTTTCGATATCATTGGATATTTGGTATCTTTCCGCACTCTGATTATACTGATTGTTCATTTCTTGTTTTGAACCTTGTTTATAATATTAAACCTTGATTTAATTCTGTTTATGATTATATTATTGTATATGTGGGAGGATGATTTCCTCGATACTTGATCTTCGAGGCTGTGGATCACACTCTCGGGTATGCCAGTTAGGGTACCGGCTGGGAGGATGTGACAGTTGTATCTATGCTTGTTAGGGGTTTATTTGCTAAGTTTGGAGTTACTCTCTTTGATCTCTGGATTATCTTCGGCGATAATCAATGTAAGGACAGTTATTTCATAATAACATAGATCACATACTCTCTGGTTTCTACTTTATGAAACTATGAGTTTGTTTACTGTTCTTATATTTTATACTTCTGATGTACTACTGTAAGTACAGTAGCACTTCACATATGTTTTCTTTTTCATTATTCAAGCTTATATGAAATGTTTATTACTGCTTGATCGGATTATGCTTTTACATTCTCTTTTATATGATGAATTGTTGGTTGTGTATGTCATGACTGATCTGAGAATGTGTTTGATTAGGTATGGTTTGGGATTGGGAAGTGTCCTTTTGACACTTCTATCCTTGGACATCGGAGGGAATAGTATGGGATGTTTTCCGAAGATGCCCATCGACGCTTTCCCGAATCATTGGTTGTCATACCTAGCGCTGTCTAGCAGTGTTTGGCTAGGATGTCCCCATTATATCAGACCCAAATCGGAAGAGTATTGAGACCGAACGACCCGTGGTAGCAATGTGATTCACGGGCACTCAAGACCGGTAACCAACCCGTGAGAGGACATGAGAGCTTCCCGTTTACTATATGTGGATAACCAATAGGGTTGATGAGTCCGTAGTCCGAGTTGGTTGTAGCCATAGGATACGCTGACTCTAGTGTGAAGGATACCGGAAAGGATCGTCAGGGACGAGGAATGGACATATCTGGAACTGAGTTGATGTAACTAAGTAGATGACTTGCATTGGGCTAGGCTTAACCCTGACATGCGCCAGTACTTAGACCAATGGTGATGTGAGAGAGAGGTGACTTAACCCCAGCCATGGAATGTCCCGAGGGATGTCGGACCCACTACCAAAAGGCGTTATGTGACTGACCTACCCAAAGAAGTACGGTGCTATGACTTAAAGCATGTCTGCCAATAGAGACCAGCATACATAGAGTTTAGATGCATACATACATTATTTGTTTCATACTGCATTGCATCTTGTTATGTTTTGATATATGTTATTTATGTTGTTATGAGTTAAATTGCCTTACTGAGTTTCTTTCGAAACTCATTCCTTTTTGTACAATCTTTTTGTTAGATTATCCTACAGGTACTGACTACTATGAAGGACAGTATGATGAAGTGCAAGCCGATGAAGCGTACTACACGCAAGGTGTTGGTGACAATCAAGATTACCTTGATGATCCCTCGAGCGATCAAATTGCGTACTACGATTAGACGTAATGTAGAGCTGGAACATCTATGTTGGACTGATGAAGTCCACTATTTTGAAGATGTCATCTATAGGATAGAAAACTCGTAGTTTTGTTTGATCTTCTTTCCTTACTTTTCTTTAGAATCATTGTAATTCTGTTTAGACTTACGCACTACTTTTCGGCTGTAGTTGTGGAGTGAGTTTCCGCCTCACTCTACTTCTTTTGATGTGATTACATCTGGTATCATTTCCGCACTCTGATTATATTGATTATTCATTTCCTGATTTGAATCTTTTTGTTTATAATATTAAAACCTTGATTATTACCTGTTTATGATTATGTTATTGTATATGTGGGAGGATGATTTCCTCGATACTTGATCTTCGGGGCTGTGGATCACACTCCCAGGTATGCCAGTTAGGGTACCGGCTGGGGGGATGTGATAATGCTAGTCCGCTCACACCCTCAACCATTTAAGATATCTTGGGTTCCCTCAAGCATTTAAGATATCTTGGGCAGCCGGTTGGTAATGGGTCCTGCATCCCTCTCGAACATTCCTTGGCTAGGGATTTGGTCACCACTCTCTCACATCACCATTTGGTATAAGTATTGGCGCATGTCACGGTAAAGCCTAGCCCAATGCAAGTCATCTACTCAGTCGTATCAAGTCAAATCCAGATACGTCCATTTCTCCTCAACCATTTAAGATATCTTGGATCCTTTCCGGTATCCTTCACATTAGAGTCATCGTGTTCCCTCTCGGACTACGGACTCATTGACCCTATTGGTCATCCACAAATAGTAGACGGGAAGCTCTCACGTCCCCTCACGGATCATTTCACCGGTCTTGAGTGCCCACAAATCCCTACTGCTACCACATGTCGTTCGTCTCAATACCCTTCCGATTCAGGTCTGACACGACAAGGACATCCTAGCCACACTACTAGACAAGTCCTATGTATGTCATCCAATAATCCAGGAAAGCGTCAATAGGCATCATCGGAGAACATCCCATACTATTCCCTCCGATGTCCAAGGACAGAAGCGTCAAAAGGACACTCCAAAATCCCAATTTATACCTAAGCAATCACATGCTTATTTCCATCATATCATATATCAATGATACATCATCATATTGAAAGATATGTCATAACATCACATGATCAAGTGTATAAGTAAATGACAAGAATAAACAGACATGATAAACAAAGTAATTAAGCATGGTGCTACTGTCATAGGGTAACTACAGTAGTCATATGATGTCTAGAATCAACTAATAAACTAAGCCTACTAAGTTGCCAACAATAGTGTAAAAGTCATACAATCTATGTTATATGGCGATAACCATCCTTACCTTAAGCTGTGATGATGATGATCCAAAAGTCACAAAAGAATGATCCAATGATGGTATTAAGACCCTAGACAAACATAAATGAAAGATTAGAGAAGAAATCGGGAAAATCGGAGGTTGAACGGGTCAAAACGGCGAAGAACACAGTTCAGCAGCATGCTTGGTCGATGCTCCTTTGTTGATGGGATTGACCAAGCAGGATCGACCAAGGATAGTCTCGGGGCTGCATAGTGTATTTTGGTGATTTGGTCCGAAATCGATCTTCCGGGGCTCGGATTGATTCGAAACTTGGAGGGATTGTTAATAACAGTATAAGAACACTACCTAGAAAGTATTATCATAATCCAATGGCCCAATTGAAAATCCCCAATTTGAAACCCTATGTTCTATATGCTAAACATCAAGTTTCATAATGAAATCAAATGCAATTGTAAGGGAAATCAGGGATTCAATCAAGAGAATGATAAGAAATAGATTAGGAATGATTACTAACATATAATCCGACCTAGCATACTATAGGAATTAGTTTAGGAGATGAAATCATGTTGCTATGAAGGAATTTCATAAGGAAGACAAGGTTAAGAATCGATATGAGATGCATAGCATTGATAGAATGAATGGGGGTTTATAGAAATCAAAAGAGACACTAGAAGAGGTGGTTGCAAGGTTGCAACACCTTCTTCATAGCCCCAACAGCAAGAATAAGGTGAGGAAGAAGTAGATTAGAGAGAGAGAGAGAGAGAGAGATTACATGTCACATCCTCCCAGCCGGTACCCTATCTGGCATACCCGAGAGTGTGATCCACAGCCCGAAAATCAGGTATCGAGTAATCAACCTCCCACATAAACAATAACATAATAATGAACAATAATAATAAAAGTGTGGAAGATAAACCATAGATCCAAATAAGGAAAGAATGAATCATATATAAATCAGAGTACTAGATATAATCAGAGTGTCTAAATCAGATAAGTAAAGTGAGGCGAAATCCCACTCTACAACCAGCGGAAAAGTAGTTCTAAAAGAGAATAAGCAAGATAAAATCTAATCCCAATAGCAGGTACAATAGGTAACTAAATTGTTCTCAATCTTATAGACAATATCCCTATAAGTATAAATCTCATAAACGGCACAAGGGCGCTTCCACTCTATGGTTGGACTAAGCATCGTACGGAGCATAACCACTCGCGGGATCTTCAGTGTAATTGTTGTAACCGCAATCACCTTCCTGGAGATATGCCTCTTCTCCTTGCGCTTCTTCATACAGGCCGTCATGATATTCAGAACCTGTAGAATAGTCTAACAAACATTGTACAATAAAGGAATGAGTTTCAAAGAAACTCAGTAAGGCAGTTAAATCCATAATAACATAAATGGCAGGATTTCAAAACAAACATAGATGCAATATGGTATGAGACAAACTATGAATGTACGAATCTAACTCTATATATGCTGGTCTCTATTGGCAGACATGCTTTAAGTCATAGCACCGTACTTCTTTAGGAAAGTCTCAATCACTCATCATCAGTTGGTAATGGGTCCGGCATCCCTCGGGACATTCCATGGCTGGGGGTATAGGTCACCACTCTCTCACATAACCATTGGTCTAAGTACCGGCGCATGTCAGGGTAAAGCCTAGCCAAATGCAAGTCTTCTACTTAGTTACATCAAGTCAGATCCAGATACGTCCATTCCTCATCCCTGACGATCCTTTCCGGTATCCTTCACACTAGAGTCCTCATAGTCCCTGACTACGGACTCATCAACCCTACTGGTCATCCACATATGGTAAACGGGAAGCTCTCACGTCCCCTCACGGGTTGGTTACCGGTCTTGAGCGCCCGTGAGCCCAAGTCTATCCATATGCAACCCTCCAATAAATGGCCCCCACAATGTGATTCCTGTCCTCTCACGGGTTGGTTACCGGTCTTGAGCGCCCATGAAACCCCATTGCTACCACGGGTCATTCGGTCTCAATACCCCTCCGATTAGGGTCTGACATAACGGGACATCCTAGCCAAACACTACTAGACAATCCTAAATATGTCATCCAACAGTTTAGGAAGGTGTCCAGAGGGCATCTCCGGAAACATCCCATAATATTCCCGTAGTTGTCCAAGGACAGAAGTGTCAAAAGGACACCTCTCCTTTCCAAACCATACTTAATCATACACAAGCATCAATTCATAACATCACATATATGGTAACTTCATATATGGAAAGAAATCAATAATTACAATCACTTTGTATATAACTGGTAAGTAAATCATACATGAGTCAATTCAATATAAATAAGTAATGCTACTGATATCAAGACAGTACCATAGTAGTATAACATTATAAGAATCTAATTAAAGAAATAACTTAACAAGATTCAAATATAGAAACTAGGATATGCAATTTATGTTGTTAAAGAAGTAACCATCCTTACCTTTTATAACTTGCAAAGGAATCCTAAGAAATCAAGTAAGATCTTGACAAACTTGAGAAAAAGGTCCTAAACAAGTGTATACAACATATTAGGAAAGATCCCTAACAGAAAAGATACCAAAAGATCCAAAACAGACCAATTCTGGAGTTGCTGTACTCATTGGTCGAGTGGATTGGATTGGTCCAATCGACCAATTAGTCGATCGTCCAACGACCAATTAGTCGACCAATGCAGACAGTAGCCTATAAAATCAAAGTTTTGAGATATAAAATCCGAATTTGGTGGTTCAAAAGGGTACTAATCAAGGGGTAAACTACATTAGTAGTATCCTAACATATAGGGGATCTCAAAACACTAATCAAATCAAGTCATCAAGATACAAATTAGGAAACAAAAAGTTACCATAATTAGATCAATCATGGTTCTTGAAGAATTCAAGATAGAAATCAAAGACAAGAACAATAGGAGAATGAATCATTGATTCAAGTAAAGGTATCATGAAAGGCATACTTAGATCTTCAAGAAAATAGACCTAAGAGCACAAATCTAAATAAGGAAACAAACCCTACCATATATGTAACTATCATGCTTCATGAAGAAAACATGGTATGGAGAAGAGAAACAACTAGAGATTGATAGACATGGACATGAAAAGAAAACACACAATTGACTACTAACAGATCAATATAGTAGATCTAAGGAGATTAAATTCAAATCAAAAGATAAACAAAGACAAGATCTGATTTGATCATGATCCTTCAAGCTTGCTGATCTGGGACATTGCATTAGCCATTAATCCTTAGGAGATTAGAGAGCAGTCGGAGTGTGCCGGATGCGCTTCCTCTCGCTCAACTCAAAGGAAAGAAAATGAGATGGAGGAGAGAAGGAGGTGATCCTTTGTGGGAAGAGTTTTGACGAAGATCCGTCAAGAAAATCACCAAGGATGCAAGGGAGATGACTTGCAGAGGTCTTTGGTTCGTTCCAAAGGGTTTGGAGGCAGCAAATACGAAGTAGACTCGAGATTGGACTTAAATAGAGCAAGCAAGACCTAATTGCCAAAGACAGCACCCATTGGTCGAGTGGATTGGTCGACTGGTCCAATCGACCAATCAGTCGACCAATGCAGACAGCAACTTCTAAACAGGGAATTTAAGGCTCAGATCAAATCCAATCCTAAAGGGGTTTTGCACACATATCAAGTGACTTACCTAATAGGTAGAAATGCCTTCAAACCAAGATAGAGAGCACTCCAAGTCCATCAACTAATCCGATCTTCATCAAGATTCAGTTTCCATAAATAGAACTTCATCATCAACTCTCATGGATTCAAAGCCAGACACCAAGTCCTCCACTGGGATGGCCCAAAGCTGACTTCTTACTTTACTTCGGGTCACTGGACCTACAAATAACAAGGTTTTCGGGTCAAGGTTAGGGCTGGGTTTTACATTACATATGTCACATCCTCCCAGCCGTTACCCTATCTGGCATACCCTAGAGTGTGATCCACAGCCCGAAGATCAGGTATCGAGTAATCAACCTCCCACATAAACAATAACATAATCATGAACAATAATAATAAAAGTGCGGAAGATAAACCATAGATCCAAATAAGGAAAGAATGAATCATATATAAATCAGAGTACTAGATATAATCAGAGTGTCAAAAACAGATAAGTAAAGTGAGGCGAAAATCCCACTCTACAACCAGCGGAAAAGTAGTTCTAAAGGAGAATAAGCAAGACAAAATCTAATCCCAGTAGCAAGTACAATGGGTAACTAAATTGTTCTCCACTTTATAGACAACATCCCTATAAGTATAAATCTCATAAACAGCACAAGGGCGCTTCCACTCAATGGTCGGACTAAGCATCGTACGGAGCATAACCACTCGCGGGATCTTCAGTGTAATTGTTGTAACCGCAATCACCTTCCTGGAGATATGCCTCTTCTCCTTGCGCTTCTTCATAGGGGCCGCCATAATATTCAGTACTTGCAGAATAGTCTAACAAACATTGTACAATACAGGAATGAGTTTCAAAGAAACTCGGTAAGAAGGCGATTAAATCCATAATAACATAAATGGCGAGGATTTCAGAACAAACATAAATGCAATATGGTATGAGACAAGCAATGAATGAATGAATCTAACTCTATATATGCTGGTCTCTATTTGCAGACATGCTTTAAGTCATAGCACCGTACTTCTTTAGGAAGGTCTCAATCACTCATCATCAGTTGGTAATGGGTCCGGCATCCCTCGGGACATTCCATGGCTGGGGGTATAGGTCACCACTCTCTCACATAACCATTGGTCTAAGTACCGGCGCATGTCAGGGTAAAACCTAGCCAAATGCAAGTCTTCTACTTAGTTACATCAAGTCAGATCCAGATACGTCCATTCCTCGTCCCTGGCGATCCTTTCCGGTATCCTTCACACTAGAGTCCTCATAGTCCCTGACTACGGACTCATCAACCCTATTGATCATCCACATATGGTAAACGGGAAGCTCTCACGTCCTCTCACGGGTTGGTTACCGGTCTTGAGCGCCCGTTAGCCCAAGTCTAACCATATGCAACCCTACCAATAAATGGCCCCCACAATGTGATTCCGGTCCTCTCACGGGTTGGTTACCGGTCTTGAGCGCCCATGAATCCCCATTGCTACCACGGGTCGTTCGGTCTCAATACCCCTCCGATTAGGGTTTGACATAACGGGACATCCTAGCCAAACACTACTAGACAGTCCAAGATATGTCATCCAACAGTTTAGGAAGGTGTCCAGAGGGCATCTCCGGAAACATCCCATAATATTCCCGTAGTAGTCCAAGGACAGAAGTGTCAAAAGGACACCTCACCTTTCCAAACCATACTTAAGCATACACATGCATCAATTCATATCATCACATATATGGTAACTTCATATATGGAGAGAAATCAATAATTACAATCACTTTGTATATAATTGATAAGTAAATCATACATGAGTCAATTCAATATGAATAAGTAATGCTACTGATATCAAGATAGTACCACAGTAGTATAACATTATAAGAATCTAATTACAGAAATAAATTAACAAGATTCAAATATAGAAACTAAGATATGCAATTTATGTTGTTAAAGAAGTAACCATCCTTACCTTTTATAACTCGCAAAGGAATCCTAAGAAATCAAGTAAGATCTTGGCAAACTTGAGAAGAAGGTCCTAAACAAGTGTATACAACATATTAGGAAAGATCCCTAACAGAAAAGATACCAAAACATCCAACACAGACCAATTCTGGAGTTGCTGTACTCATTGGTCGAGTGGATTGGTCGACTGGTCCAGTTGACCAATCAGTCGACCAATGCAGACAGTAGCCTAAAAAAAATAGAGTTTTGAGATATAAAATCCGAATTTGGTGGTTCAAAAGGGTACTATTCAAGGGGTAAACTACATCAGTAATATCCTAACATATAGGGGACCTCAAAACACTAATCGAATCAAGCCATCAAGATCCAAATTAGGAAACAAAAAGTTACCATAATTAGATCAACCATGGATCTTGAAGAATTCAAGATAGAAATCAAAGACAAGAACAATAGGAGAATGGATCATTGCTTCAGGTAAAGGTATCATGAAAAGCATACTTAGATCTTCAAGGAAATAGGCTTAAAAGCATAAATCTAAATAAGGAAACAAAACCTACCATATATGTAACTATCATGATTCATGAAGAAAACATGGTATGGTAGAAGAGAAACAACTAGAGATTGATAGATCATGGATCATGAAAAGAAAACACAGCAATTAACTACTAACATGATCAATATAGAAGATCCAAGGAGATCAGAATTCAAATCAGAAGTTAAACAAAGACTAGATAATGGTTTGATCATGATTCCTTCAAAAGCTTGCAATGATCATGGTTAAGATCATTGTTTTAGCCATTAATCCTTAGGATGATCATGAGAGACAAGTCCAGAGATGTTTGCAACAGAGAATGCAGCATCTCCTCTACTGTCTCAACTCAAAAAGGAAAGAAAAACAGAGATGGAGGAGAAGAAGAGAGTGTAGACATACCTTTGATGCAAAAGGAAGAGTTTTGACGAAGATCCGTCAAGAAAATCACCAAGGATGGAAGGGAGATGACTTGCAGAGGTCTTTGGTTCGTTCCAAAGAGTTTGGAGGCAGCAAATACGAAGTAGACTCGAGATTGGACTTAAATAGAGCAAGCAAGACCTAATTGCCAAAGACAACACCCATTGGTCGAGTGGATTGGTCGACTGGTCCAGTCGACCAATCAGTCGACCAATGCAGACAGCAATTCCAAAACAGGGAATTTAAGGCCCAGATCAAATCCAATCCTAAAGGGGTTTTGCACACATATCAAGTGACTTACCTAATAGGTAGAAATGCCTTCAAACCAAGATAGAGAGCACTCCAAGTCCATCAACTAATCCGATCTTCATCAAGATTCAGTTTCCATAAATAGAACTTCATCATCAACTCTCATGGATTCAAAGCTAGACACCAAGTCCTCCACTGGGATGGCCCAAAGCTGACTTCTTACTTTACTTCGGGTCACTGGACCTACAAATAACAAGGTTTCCGGGTCAAGGTTAGGGCTGGGTTTTACAACATACCTTGTAGAAGAGATTAGAGAAATGAGACAATGATTCTTGTAGAAGATCATTAACCAAGCCAAGGAGGAGCCTAAGAGGAGCCTTCCCACGTTCTCAGATGTTGCAATGATTAGAATAGGGTTCAAAACACGAGGCTAGGCTAAATAGAGGGTGGAATATTTCAAAAGAATCTTTAACTCGCTGTTGGGCAGCCTTGGTCGATGCTCCCTAGTTGATGGGATCGACCAAGCAGGATTCGCCAGACATAGTTCAGCAACTTCGGACAGGGATTCGGAAGGCTATACGGGGTCAAATTGAGTGGGGTTTTCTCCTACAAGTCAATCAAGAAGTCTAGTTTCAGGAAATACCTTCAGATTGTGCATGGGAGTTCGATAGGTACTTCAAATAATTCATCCCTCTTCGATGTGCAGTTTCTTAACAGCCACTGACAATGCTTCCAAGTATGGAGCACTATCCTCAAAATCCATGGGTTTCGGGTCAAACACAATGTCTTCCATAAAGAGGGCCCACAAGGACTTCTTCCTTCACCTCGGGACATTGGATCTACCCTAAGGAAAAGGTCGGACATGACCTCCTAAGGCTTTCAAAGATAGCAACATTGAAATCGAGGTCCGATTTCAAGGTCTAACATTAAACAAGCCTTTCTTTAACCCAAAACAAATAGGGTGTCCTCGCTAGGTTTGGGCTGGATTTCACACTATTGGTCGTCCACAAATAATAAACGGGAAGCTCTCATGTCCTCTCACAGGTTGGATACCGGTCTTGAGCGCCCATGAGCCCAAGTACTACTGCAAACCTACCAATGAATGGCCCCTCACAATGTGATTCATGTCCTCTCACGGGTTGGTTACCTGTCTTGAGCACCCACAAATCCCCATTGCTGCCACGGGTTGATCGGTCTCAATACCCTTCCGAATCGGGTCTAATATAATAGAGTAAACCTAGCCAAACATTGCTAGACAAGCCCTAAGTATGTCAACCAATAACTAGGGAAAGAGTCAAAGGGCACCATAGGAAAGCGTCCTATACCACCTCCACTGATGTCCAAAGACAAAAATGTCAAAAGGACATTCCCCATTTCCCAATTATACTTAAGCAATCACGTTCCCAAATCAATCATTCACAAGCACAACTGATAACATAGTACATAAGGAAGTAATCATCCATGCATGATTGAAATAGTAATTAAACCATATGTAGTTAAAGAAATTACAGCAATAATGTGATTACAAGAAAGTTAATACAACAGTAGTATGATCATGCAATCCGAATCAAATATATATAAATATGCATATTAGGTTATTAGGTGGTGCGTCCAAAATCTGCTCAGCCCTTAGATCTCCTCGTGATGACCTGCAAAACGAAAGCGTCAGATGTGGTCCAACCACAGGGGTCGGGAGTCCACCTCCGAAGGCTAAGTCAGTTGATGAACTTAATCACAAACGGCTCTGCTAGAAGCACAGAGCTAAGGAATGAAGAACTGGGAAAGGTGATCTAGATCGTAAGCCTCTAATAGTTTACATCTATTAGTATGTATCTAAATCTGAGTCTCAGATTGTGTGTTTTCGATCCCCTCACCTCGTATGGTAGTGAGGTTTATATAGAGTGTACCTTCGAATCTCCTTCGTTGGATGCACTTGAGCCTTCTTCGGGTAGTCGTTGGATCTTAACAGTTAGATCCGTTGAGCAATAGACTTCTACTAGTTTGGACTAGTAGAGGACTCCTGAGATAACCCTTTAGGTTATGTGATGATTATCCCTTCGATAATGATTAGCCGCAGCCATCAATTCGAGTCTGCCATCATTAGGTAATTACCCTAATCCATAAGTAGGATTAGGGCGTGCTTGTAGCTGAATAAGTTTTCTTCCTCAGCAAGCCATCTTCTGGATCCGGTTCGCTCGGGAGCGAGTCGGTTCCTCTGTCTCGACCGGGATTGAGGGTCAAACCAGGTATGAACCCGGTTTGATCATAATTTCTCCGTATCACGAGCCCCCCAGACCAAGCGTTCGGTCGATCCCGAGGGCTTGGTTTTTAACTGGGTTCTTCATCAGGCGATAGACTCTGCGTGCTCCATTAAATGTCATATCACATTCAATGCGGTGGTCACTTTTCCTCGAGCGTTGTGAGGGTAAGGCCACATGTCTCCTTGCAGTCGATCTATCGTGGCTCACGTAATCCAAGCGACGGTTTCCGAACGCCTGTTTCGGATTCGTGAGTTCAAACTTTCAAAACGTCTTTCAATCTCGATCGTCGATTTTGAATCAATCTCGATCGTTCAGATTCCCGAACACTCGTGCGGGTGTTTTAAAAGTGATTCGTTGTCTTCGTAGGTTTCATTCTTCCTGTCTGGAATTTGAACCTTTGTTGTCTGCTTCGGGCCTTCTTGCTCTCAAGCTTTTGCCTCACTGAATTAGTAAGTTTATTGGTCTTTTTTTTTGTAGTTTACTGAAACAAGTAATGGCGGATAATAGGGCTTCTTTGGTACCCAGTGTTGGTAGTAGTAGTGAAGCTGTCACATCCTCCTAGCCGGTACCCTAACTGGCATACCCGAGAGTGTGATCCACAGCCCCGAAGATCAAGTATCGAGGAAATCATCCTCCCACATATACAATAACATAATCATAAACAGTAATTAATCAAGTTTTAATATTTTAAATAAAGGTTCAAAACAAATAATGAATAATCAGTATAATCAGAGTGCGGAAAGATACCAGATATCCAAAGATATCAAAGGAAGTAAAGTGAGGCGGAAACTCACTCCACAAACAAAGCGGAACGTAGTATGAAAATCAAAAAGGGAATTACAACTGAAATAATGTGCTAAGAAATAAACTAAGAACAAGAATCCTCTAGTATATAGATAACGTCTTCATAAGTGTGGACTTCATCAATCCAACTGATCTGTTCCAACTCTATGCCGTTCTCATAAGTAGTACGCAGCTTGATCCGCCGGGGGATCATCAAAGTAATCTTGATCGTTGCCAGCACTTTGCGTGTAATACGCTTCATCAACTTGTGCTTCGTTGTACTGCTCATCATGATAATCTATCTGCAAGATAATCTAACAAAAAGAAATATACAAAAGGAATGAGTTTCGAAGAAACTCAGTAAGGCAAGTTAATCCATAACATCATAGATAACATGTGACAAAACATAACAAGATGCAATGCAATATGAGACAAACAAAGTATGAATGCATCTAACTCTATGTATGTTGGTCTCTATGGTAGACATGCTTTAAGTCATAGCACCGTACTTCTCTGGAAAAGTCCGCTCACATCCTCAACCATTTAAGATATCTTGGATTCCCTCAACCATTTAAGATATCTTGGATTCCCTCAACCATTTAAGATATCTTGGGCAGCCGGTTGGTAATGGGTCATGCATCCCTCTCGGACAAACCATGGTAAGGGGTTAAGTCAACACACTCTCTCACAACCATTTGGCATAAGTACCGGCGCATGTCAAGGAAAAGCCTAGCCCAATGCAAGTCATCTAGTCAGTTACATCAAGTCAGGTCCAGATACTTCCATTCCTCCCCTCTCGGGATCCTTTCCGGTATCCTTTCCACTAGAGTCAGCGTATCCGACTCTCTCAAATACGGACTCATCAACCCTATTGGTTATCCACATATGGTAAACGGGAAGCTCTCATGTCCCCTCACGGATCATTTCACCGGTCTTGAGCGCCCGTGAATCCCCATTGCTACCACGGGTCGTTCGGTCTCAATGCCCTTCCGAATCGGGTCTGATATAACAAGGGTAAAACCTAGCCAAACACTGCTAGACATCCCTAGGTATGACAACCAATGATTCGGGAAAGCGTCAATGGGCAACCCCGGAAACATCCCATACTATTTCCGATAATGTCCAAGGACAGAAGTGTCAAAAGGACACTCCCCAATCCCAAACCAAACTTAAGCAAACACATTCTCAGATCAGTCATAACATATACAACCAACAGTTCATCATATACAAGTAAATGTAAAAGCAAAATCAGGTTAGGCAATAATAGGTAATTCATATAACATAAAAATGAAAAAGATGATATAAACAAGTGCTACTGATCTCACAGTAAGAGATCAGAATTAAATTACAATAACAGTAAGTAATCTCATAGTTTCACAAAGTAGATACCAGAGAATAAACAATCTATGTAGTTAAGGAATTAATTGTCCTTACCTTCTAACTCGTATAGAAACTTAAAGAATCAAGTATGAACTTGACAAAACCTGAGAAGACAGTCCTAAACAAGTACATACAACATGTTAGGGAAGATGCATAAAGGAACAGATCAAAAATCAATCAAAGCAGACCAAGACTGAGGTTACTATACTCATTGGTCGATTGATTGGTCTGTTGGACCAATCGACCAATGAGTCGACCAATGCAGACAGTGGCCTTCAAGAAATCCGAATTTTGAGAATCAAGAACCGATTTCGGTGGTTCAAAAGAGTACAAATCAGAGGGAAACTATTATGGTAGTATCCTAGGGTATAAGGGACATCAATCATTGATCAAAACAAGTTCTCAAGTTACAACCTGGAAATCATGAGGTTAACCTAATTAGGTTGAACATAGGTTAGGAGGGAAAATAGAAAATTTAAAGATAATGAACTAGGATATGAAAGAATTCAGATCTAGTCAAGAAAACATAATAATTGGGTTAACATGATCAACAAGGGGGTTCCTGGGTTTGATTCCAGTAAATTAGGGTTTCACCCTTTTTGCTCCCTGGACAAAGGTTGAGATCTCCGGATGAACAAAGACAAATTAAAACAGGAAAATATAGATGATAAAGTTTAGGTTAACATAATATCACCCAAAAAGGATTTTCCCTACACAAGGTAGGTTACCAAAAGTTCTCCAGACAATCACACAGGTTAGGATTTCAAAGGATTAGGGTTAGGGTTTCAAAGGATTCACTGGCAGAGGTTAAGATCATGATGATGATCATGAATCTTAAAGAATATGGTGAGATCAGAGAATTGATGATTACAAGAATGCTTCATCACCTTTCTGATCTCAAGGAAGAACAGAATACAAGAAAGAAAATCAGAGATAGAAGACAGAGTGAGTGAAATCATACCTTTGCTGTAGAAGGATGAAGAATTCTTCAAGTCTTTGCGAGGGATCACCAAGGAATGCAAGGGAATGGGTTAGAGTAGGGTTCTAACTCGTTCCAGAGGCTTAGGAGGCAGATGAGGCGGAGTTTTCCCGAGATTAGACTTAAATAGAAGAAACATGGTCAATTTGGGAAGTTCAGACACCGTTGGTCGATTGATTGGTCTGTTGGTTCAATCGACCAATGAATCGACCAATCAAGACAGCAACTTCAAAACAGGGAATTGAAGGCTCAGATCAAGTCCAAACATCAAGGGGTTTTGCACACACCTAGAGTGACATACCTAGGAGTAAGAAATGCCTTCGAACCAATACAGAGACCACTCCAAGACCATCAACTAATCCAATCTTCATCAGGGTGCAGTATCCAAAATTGAAAAATTGGCATCAACACTCATGGATTCCAATCCAGCCATCAAGTCTTCAACAGAAATGGTCCAAAGATGACTTCTTGTCTTACTTCAGGTCGCAGGACCTGCAAACAACAAGGTTTCCGGGTCAGGGTCAGGGCTGGGTTTCACAGAAGCTTTTGCTTCTGCTCCTTCCGAACAGTCGGATAGTGATAACAAAACTCTAACTGTCCTCTGGCGCGAGTTTGCTAAAGTTTCTCAAAAAGGTTTAGAGAGAAAAACCGAAACTCCTTCCGCCCTCCTCGAGTCTGGATCTTCCAAGATTGTCGAGTCTTCTAGGCAGCCTCAAACTTCCAGGTCCGATGGTGGACCTGGCTCTGTTCCCTCCATTTACAATGAGGAAACCCTTCTTTCAGCCATCCAAGATTTTGATTTTCCTTCCTCTTATCAGGTTAGGGCTCCCCTTTCTGATGAGAGGGTTGATTCAACCCTTTCGGGTGAATTTTCTCTGTACATAGATGCACTGGAAAGCGGGGTTCGCTTTCCCTTTTTTAATCCTTTGTTCTCCGCAGTTTCGAATCATTGGGACATTTGTCCCTGAATGCTCCTTCCCAATAGCTGGCGTCTCATCGTTGGCTTCTTGGGTTTGTGTTTTGAACTTGGCATTACACCATCTCTTTCTCTCTTTGTACATTTTCATGTTCTTTCTATCTCCCATCCTCCCGGATGGGTTTTTTTGTCCAAATGCAACAAGGCTGAACTTGATTGAAGGGGCAGCATCCTTGCCAAAGGAACTTGCCCTTCTAACCACAAAAGATGGCGCGAACGATACTTTTTCTATCGAGCGCCTCCATCGGATCTTAACTTCCCAACCGCCAGGAGGCGGTGTACTTCTTCTTCCGAGAATAACCGAGGCCTCCCCTTATCCAAAGAAGACGAGGCGGCCGTCAGGAAGATCAAATCCATTCCATGGTATCAAGAGATACATGGACTTGAGGTGGAGTATAACTCCATTCTTCAGTACTAGGGCTTGGCTCATTGTGAGCTTCTAACCATCATCCTTTAATTTTACTGAAGTTATATGTCTTTAATTCTGACTCTTGTTCTTCTTTGCAGTGCCTCCAAGAATGAACCCCGAGAACCTGCGAGTGAAGGCCGCTAGGGCCGTTGCGACAGCCGAGCAACGATCACCCAAAGCCTTGACCGTAGATCAAGAGGCTTCTGTTCCCTCTCCCAACCCCTCTTATAGGGGTATTAGGAATATCAGGCCCGTGGCTGATGCTTTGGGTAAAGGGAAGAAGCCAATGGTGGAGAGGTCTAATGTCTCCTCCTCCGCCCGAACCAAAAGGAGGCATGATACAATTGATGCTTCCTCCCATACAAAATCCAAAACTTCAACGGATTGTGAGGAGGTCTTCACCCCCCCGGTGGACCCTGAAGTTGACCGACAAGGTGACTCGGGACCCTGAGAAAGCTGCAGAGTGGAGCTCCCTCAGTCTTGTTCCTTCTGATCGCCAGGAATTTGAAAACCTGGATGACGTTGCCCTTGTTAGTCAATCCACAAGGTACCGGTCTTCTCGCTTACTTATTTTTTCATCATTTCTTATGACTTCTTCTGATATTTTCCGCCTTCCCAGGAATGCCGTGTTGAGCTTCTATCAACACATGGAAGCATTGAGCCGGGTTGGCCGCAACAGCTCTTTGCTGCAAACCTGTGAAGAGAATTTGGCCAAGGCCAATTCTGAGATAGACCGGCTGACTGCAGCTGCTAAGGAGCTACAGAGAAAACATGAGGAAGAAGTGATCTCCCTCAAGGAGGCCCTTGATGCTTCGAAGGCTTGGGCTGCTGCTGCCGAGCGCGAGGCCAGGAAGCAAAAGGAAGCTACCACGTTGTTCGATGACAGGCTTGAATTTCAATGTAGGAAGAATGAAGAATATCTAAAGTGGGCGGTCCCTAGCAAGCCCGAGCATATCAAGCCAGAGCTTCGGAAGGAGTGTGTTCGGAAATACCTGATCAGCGTACCTTTCTCCGAGCTGCTAGGTGCCTACAACATTCAAGCTTATCGCTTGGGGCAGAATGACGTTTGGGAGCGAATTCTCGCATCAATCCCTTCCTTCGATACTGCTCCCTTTCGTGAGGTGTGCCATAAAGAGGTCTTCGGGAAAGTAGGCATGGATCTCCCAGACTGGGCTCGGGAAGAAAATGATCCTTTTCCAGCTGACCCTCAATATGAGGCATACCTGGCTGACGAGCCGGCGCTTCCAGAGGAGAAATCACAAGCCGAGTCTCAAGCTGCTGCTATAGAGGACTCAGTCAATGTCATTCTTGAGGAACGCTCTTCTCAAGATCCTGAAAAAAGTCCTCCCGACCAGGGTCCTTCGGGCAACAATGAAGAAGAGGCTTAGGGAGTTATCTTTTTTTTTTTTTTTTTTTGTAAAGATTGACCTCCTTGTTAATGAATGGACCTTTCTTTTTCATGTTGGCCTTTCCATTTCCCTGTCTCCTGCCGAAATCTTGTCTTGAATATCAAAGTATAAATGATAAAACTTATCACTCAACTTCACATTCTTCGACGAATAATAATCTTGTAGAGATATTGTGAAGGTGCGTTTCGGAAAGATGCATTAATCTTCCCCACTACTTCATTTATTGCAAAGTCCACACATTTCCCTTCTGCGAAGTCCAAACGTTTTCTTGCTTTGGTATACCATTCACTATTTCCAATGAATCGGAAATACACCCATTATTATAATGGCGGTGCGACGATTGGAGGTATCTCTGCATCGGGTGCTCGCCTCCACATGTTTCCATGTGGCATCCCTCCGGCCGTTGATCTTGCTTTCTGCGGATTTCGAAGCGTCATTTCGATCTGGGCCATTAGTTGTCCTTAGCTTTCAATCGTCGTCTTAATACCTGAGGCTATTTAAAGCCTTCGTGGGTACTCTCCATCTATCCTGCTATGTGCAAGTTAGATTTGCTAAAGTGCTAAAGCGACATTCCGTCCTTCTGCTTGCTCCCGTATTCCTCGTACTCCAACAATAGCTATATCAACTTCTGAACAAGTGAGTTTTTTTGATTACTCATCCCTTTCCCCACTTCCCCCCTGAGTAAACTGCACAGTAGTAGTACTTGGGGTTTAGTTAATCGGGTTTTTCTTAAGTGATAGAGAACTAGGGTTTTCCCTTTTTTTGTTGTCGTTGGATATCTGTACTGATACGGCTTTTCTGTTTGCATAGTGGCTCCCAAGATCAACCCGAACTTTATCAGAGCGAAGTCTAGCAATAAAATCGTTCCGTCGGCGGTGGTTGGGGCCAGTGAGGTGGTTTCAGCTAGTGAATCCTCCAAGCGTAAGGCGACTGCTGTTGGTGAATCTTCAAGTCAAATTCCCACAGTTTCTATTGATGCCGCCCATACGCCTCTTTTGCCCGAAGTGATCGCTCTTCTTTCCCAGGAAGATCTTGATCACTCCGTTGTTGATGGCGCTGCTGACGCCCCTGCTGCAGAGACCGTTGGTGCACCCCCGAAGGAGACTCTTCGGGCATCTGAGGCAACTATGTTGGCGTCTGATGAAGGTGTGGTCCCAGCAGGTGTGGTCCCAGCAGGTGCTGCTCCTATTTCCAATTCTAGTGCTTGTTTGGCATCCTCCTCCTCTCCTTTGGAGTTGGAGGATTTTGCCACTAGGAAGTGCCGTCGGGTGACAGATGATGCAGCTCATCCTTCTCTTGATGTAGCTCATCCTTCTCATCCTTCGCCCGAATTAGTGTCAAACGAGTTTGACAGAGCGTTGGAATGGTGCACTGCTGCTAGAATGACTTCTGAGAGCGCAGTGCTTTCCAAACTCTCAGATGAAGTCTTTATGAAGTCACTGGTGATGTAAGTCTTTCTTCATTATCTTTTGATTCTGAAAAATTACTCTTCTGCTCCTTTTTAACTCGGAAGTTATTTGCAGGAGCCTTACTGGTAACTTCCACCACCAAGTGGAAGCAGCCTCTAGGCTCAATAGGTTGAGCAATGAAGTTTCCAGGCTTCGGGAAATCTCTGAAGCTAAAGATGCTGAGATTGCTTGCCTTCGGAAACTAGCTTGGGAGGTTGTAGGAGAAAAGAATTCGATGATCGGTCATCTTCAAGTCGACTTGGATGATGCCAGGGAGAAGATCCGGCAACTGGAGCGAGCAGTTGGAAAGTCAGGGGCCAAAGGATCTGAAATGTTACCCCAAAGGCAAGCTATAGTTCCTTTGCCCGAATCCCTTCCAACTGATGTTCGCAGAGCCTGCGTCTTCAAGTATTTACACAGTAAGCCCTTTGTTGATATGCTGAATGCTTATAACTTGTAGGCGTACCGGGATGGTGAGAACGAAGTATGGGAATCAATATTAAGGAAGAATCCTCATTTTGATACGACTCCCTACAGTGTTGTTTGCCATCCTGAAGTATTTACCGACCTGGGTATTCCTCCTCCTGACTGGACCAAAGATAAGATTGATCCCCCACCTTCCGATCCAGATATTCTGCATTATCTGGAAGATTCTCCTGTTTATTCTCCCCTGGAAGGAGTCAATTATGACGAGCTCGTCTTGAATGCAAGTTTGGTCGAGGACCATACTTCTCCTGGACAAGCTGGACAAAGAGTGGAAATTGCGGAGGATCTTATGCATACCGAAATATTTTTTGTAATCCTCATTTCTCCTCTTCTTTTCCTTGAATCCACACCAATGGTTGACTCATATGTTTGTTCTAGCAAAGTTGTGTCGATCTTGTATAACTTCTTAACAGTCACCAATGATGACTTTCTTTTTTGACCGAAGATTGTATACAGCTCTTGTAATTGTTTTGATACTGGCCTCTTTTGATCTTTTGAAGAAATAAGAAATTAACTTCATCTTGAACTTTGCTAGCCACTTGAATCGCTGTTGCATTAGGTCTTAGTTGTTTGAAACAATGCCTTTACTTAAAGATTTCCAGAGAAATACAATAAGTCTGAGAAAGAACTCACTCGGGTTTTAAACCAATGCCTTTACTTAAAGATTTCCAAAGAAATACAATAAGTTTGAGAAGGAACTCACTTGGGTTTTAAACCGATGCCTTTACTTAAAGATTTCCGGAGAAATACAATAAGTTTGAGAAGGAACTCACTTGGGTTTTAAACCGATGCCTTTACTTAAAGATTTCCGGAGAAATACAATAATTCTGAGAAGGAACTCACTCGGGTTTTAAACCAATGCCTTTACTTAAGGATTATTCGAAAATTCAATAAGTCTTGAAGGAACTTACTCGGGTTTCAAACCGACGCCTTGTAAAAGGAACTCACTCGGATTTTTATCCGATGCCTCGACTTAAGAAGATCCAAAAAAATTCTATAAGTGTTGAAGGACCCACACGGATTTTCATCCGATGCCTTATAGTTGGATCTTGTTCTTGAATGTGGTGTATGATGCCCCCCTAATCAAAAGATAGTTTGTTGAAAGCCAAAGATTGCATTGATTGAGTTGAAAATGTTTACATCGCGAACAAAATTGAAATCATCATCAAGGATAAAACTTTTTGAGATGCCTGGCATTCCACGACCGATCCAACTCTTTCTGGGTGTTGATGTTCTTCAGCCTATAAGCTCCTGAACCAACTGGTTTTACAACCATATAAGGTCCTTCTTCCCAGGAAGGGTCCAATTTTCTTTGGTGACGTGGGTCGGAAGCTAGGGTGTTTCTCAACACCAAATCTCCGGCTAAGTACCGATGATTCTTCACTCGAGTATTATAATGAGACGCTATCCTTCTTTGATAATGTTGAGTTCGTGCTATGGCCGTTGCCCGAACTTCGTCCAACAGATCAAGACTATCAAGCAGTCCTTGTTCATTTGCTTTTTCCTCGAACTCACGATCCCGTAATGTCCCCGCCATTATCTCCACTGGTGCCAATGCTTCGGATCCATATGCCAACCTGAATGGAGTTTCTCCTGTGGCTGTTCGAATCGTAGTTCTATAGGCCCACAGTACATTATGAAGTTCTTCGACCCAAGAAGCTTTGTCATCTTCGAGTCTTCTCTTTATTCCTTCCAGTAGCGTTCGGTTAGTAACCTCTACCTGTCCATTGCTCTGGGGGTATGCCACTGAGGACATACGATGCTCGATCATATATGTTCCGCAAAATTGCTCAAATTGCGGACAGTCGAACTGAGTACCATGGTCAGTGACGATAATCTTTGGAATCCCAAAGCGATATATGATTGACTCA